>NC_056748.1:1055602585-1055705085 GCF_019279795.1 Protopterus annectens
GTTTTGGTGGTACAATTTAAAAATTATGCTGCTAGCTATAAGTTTAGATTTTAGGGTTTAGAAGTGTTACAGAAAATTATTAGGGTGACTAGGTTCATTTTGTTTTAAAATTAGATGCCGAGTTGCAATGCAAGTTAAATGCTTAAGATATTAATGGATTTATAGAGTTACTACAGTTCTCTTTTAATTAGCTTTTTGATGCCTTGGCTTATAACTTGTCTCTAACTCCTCACTTAGGTACTCATCTATTGACATGTCACTAATAAGGTAGAAATTTGTAAAAAGTGTGTTACCTCATAAAACATTCTACTTGCAACTGATGCAAGGTGTGAACCTAAAATATCAGCTCAATAAGTTTATTTTTTTCACTCACAAAGAGGTTGGGCTTGTTTTTCCAAATAAGGAAAACAGTCTGTCTTTCACTATACAGAACCCCGAAGTGGCCAATTCAGCATTTTCAGTAGCAAGGATCTTTGCTGTTCAGTCATTGGTTTCTTTTTGAGCTGTACATGTTGTAATGAGATAATTATAAACTGTAACAAGAGGCTTCATGGTCATCGTGATGGGACTTGAGTCCCCCTGCTTCCACATGTAGGGAATTATAGAATTTATTCCTAAAGACGTATCCGTTGTGAAATGGAGATAATGAACTCCCACAAGGAAAATATAATACACAAGCAATGATGATAATGCTTTTACTACATGTGTAGTACTCTGACTAGGAAGAGGCACAAAAACAGTCATTATCAAGGGAAAACATACAGCAAAATACTTTGAATGTGCCCTCTGTGGTACTGTCAAGTAAAGCAAGAAAACACAACTGTCTGTCAGTAAGCACAGAGGATTAAGGTTGTGGCCTCTCAATGAGCTACTTCCTGTGTCAGTAAGCACAGAGGATTAAGGTTGTGACCTCTCAATGAGCTACTTCCTGTGTCAGTAAGCACAGAGGATTAAGGTTGTGACCTCTCAATGAGCTACTTCCTGTGTCAGTAAGCACAGAGGATTAAGGTTGTGATCTCTCAATGAGCTACTTCCTGTGTCAGTAAGCACAGAGGATTAAGGTTGTGACCTCTCAATGAGCTACTTCCTATGGTACATAATTTGATTCCCTCAGACTTCATTTGCTTACTGTTTAACATTCAACAAGTCACTTAACCAGACAATGCTTTGGGGCAACTGAGAATTTTGGGCTAGACCTCTTAATGATCTTATGGACTGCATCCAACAAACTTCACTGAAAGCCCTGGCACAGACAAATAAAATGATAAAACTGTGTTAAGGCATGACTGATGCCAGCAGTAGGCCTTTTTATTTTTATTTTTTTACCAAAACAATAAAATGGTGAGCACTTTCACGCCAAATAACATTCCAGAAACTTCTTCAGAGTCTAAAGTCAATCTCCTGGACTGCATGGCTAGCAACAACCTATGAACCTAATAATATCTACTTCTGTAGTTATTTTCAACCCTATTTCAGGTGTGTAGTTTAGTTTAAAATAAGATAACCTTTCAAATGGTGTTAAGGGCTATAAGTATTTTGAATAATTATTTGATTACTTTGCACAGTCATCTATCACTTATTACATCGGCTAGATCCTCAAAGGAAATAAATCTTTACTTTTATAGGAAAAGTTAATCTGTAATGCATTTAAATCTTCAAAAAATGTATTTTCTTAATCCTGCATTTGCTCATGAATTCATTAAGCCTCCTCCAATTCTTATAGCTATTCTAAATCTTTTTCTGAGGTTGGTGTAAGAACCTTCTTCTTATCCACATACCAAGTCTTTCTATCATCCCTAACAAGTCTGCATGAATATTAGAACTCCCCTATGAAAGTGTACAGCTACATCAAATGGACAGCACGTTGGTATTCCTCAGTATTAAAATGCTAATGTAAATAAAGAGGGAAAAACTTCAGACAAAATCCTACTTGTCTATGTGTGTAGTAGTTGCTCTCTCTCTCTCTCTCTGTCATATGTTCAGTTACCACTCTTACAACCTACTGGCCTTCAAAAATGATTGATTGCTGTAAACTGAAGCAGTGATCATTTGAACATCTACGGTTAATGGTAAGTTTGCTTACATAACTGTCCTATGTTCATCACAGCCATCACTGCTGCAGTAGCCTAAGCTACATGGGTAGATTACCATAGCTTAGGACACCTTGGAGATGGAAGGAGAAGGGTCCAGAAGCCCCTGGAGAATGGTCCTAACAAAGCCTGACCTACATCTGGAGAGGGAATCTAATTTGTAGTGCTTTAAAAAGTATGTATACAGGGCCAAGTTGCTCCATCTAGAATACTTCCAGCATCTAACCCTTTCCAAAAAGCCAAAGATGAAGCCAAGACTTCATCTGTGAATAGTTCTGCAAGAAACTCTGACCCTGTGGAAAATGAGATAAAGTTGCTCCGTCATAAGAGCTTGCAACTCGGGTACTCTTCTTGCAAAAGTCAGAGCAATCAGTAAAATTGTTTCCATGTTAAGGACCTCAGGTGAGCCAGATTAGCTGTTTCAAACTGATTTTTATTTATTTATTTATTGACATTTGATTACTGACAAAGTCTAACTGGCTAGGAGCCTATTTTTAGTGGAGGACCACAGAGAAAACCTCCAAAGTATTACAAAAACATTACAAGAACAATAATCTTACAATCTTTAAAATGATACAAAAACATCTACAGTTTAAATAATTATATAAAATTTGACATCATTGGTTAAGAATATATACAACTTACATTATCATCATCAGCCCCACCTTTTCCCATTTTCTACATGGGGTTGTGGTATTACATTAAGTGTCACCATCTCTGTCAATTCAATGCCACACTCCTGCCATCTTCAACACTCATGCCTGACTGTTGCAAACCTTCTTTCACACAATCCATCCACCTCTTTGCTGGACATCCTCATTTCCTGTTGCTTTCTTCCTGTCTGTTCCAAATCGTCTTCATCAAATTGTCTTCTGTTTTTCTGCACGTGTCCATATCACCATAATCTGTTCTCTTTGATCTTTTCTGCAATTGGAGCTACTTTGGCTTCTGCTCTTTTATCTTCATTTCATCTGTCCCAAAGTGTACATCCTACCACCCTTTTCAGGCACTTCATTTCCATCACCTCTAGCTTCCCCATCTGCTCTGCCTTTACTGCCCAAGTTTCTGTACCATGCAGTAGCACTGGTCACATCGTCTTGTACACCTTACTTTTCAGCTTCTTTAGCATTCTTTTGTCATGGACTACACCTGATATTCTATGCCAGTTGGCTGCAGCCCCTCTAATTCTAGCTTTGACCTCTTCATTCAGACTTCCCTTCTTCTCAACCACCCCTCCCAGATACTTGAAGCTATTTACCTGTTCCACTAGCTTCCCTTCTATCTCACTTCTTAGCTTCTTCTGATTTCTCCAGTTTGCTGCCATTACCACTGTCTTATCTATGCTTAGTTTCATGCCATGTGCCTTCAGTTTTGCATTTCATTCCCTTATCCTTTGCTGAAGTTCTTGCTCAGAGTCTGCCTGTAATGTCACATCATCTGCATACAGAAATTTTGTTAATTTGTCCCCTACAACCTGTTTGATAATGTAGTCCATCAGCAGTATGAACAGCAGTGGGTTCAGAGCTGAACCCTGGTGCACACCCACTCCCACTAGGAGCCCCTCTGTGGCTGAACACTGTTCATACTTGAGTCATTGGGTCTTTGTACATAGCCTGCACTAATTCTATCAACATTTCTGGGACTTCAAACTACCACAGTACTGGCCAAATCAGCTTTCTTGGGACCTTGTCATATGAAGCAATGTGATAATAAAAATATGATACAACTTATGATAACAATTTAATATTTAGAGAAATGTTGGCCAGTTTACAGAAATTAAAGGTAAGTTAATATAACAGAAAGAGGAAATTGAATATGAAGTGAGAGAAAAAACAGGTTATGGCATATTTAGATAAAGTGCCAGGGGAAAGAAACTGAGTGAGTGAGTGAGTGAGTGAGTGAGTGAGTGAGTGAGTGAGTGAGTGAGTGAGTGAGTGAGTGAGTGAGTGAGTGAGTGAGTGAGTGAGTGAGGATAAAGGAGATATAAGGTATATAAGGTATAGAAAATGGAGGATGTTAGCTTCTCTAAAACAACATTAAATTCCCAAGGAGAAAAGTTTTCTTGAAGATCTTTTATGCAATAACATTTTGACTAGAAAATGCCTTGGGCAGACATGCTGAAATGGTGTACAAAGGCACCTTAACAGAAGAGGAAGATAGGCCACAGGAAAGTAACTCGTACAAATGTTGTAAAAGCAGACAAACACCAGCCCTGAATGGGTGCTGGTTATTTTCTTGATGCCAAGTAGCAACCCTTTTTATTTTGCTAGATATGATTTTCTAGTTGCAGGCTTTCTTGCCTTCATTAGTACCTGATGCAATAGATTCAGCCTGTGAAGAAAGTTGTGGTAATTGCTCCTGGCCATTTCCAAAAGAAGGGAGACATGTTGTTGCCTGAGCTAGATGGGAGTCACCACAATGATCATAGGGATTCTGATTCTTCAGAACTACCCTGGATATCAGTTGAAAGGGTAGAAAAACAGGAGCTCAGGGAAAAGAAAAGTTATCTATCTTCCAGACCTTCTTACATGGAGCCTTGGAGCAGAGTTTTAACAGCTGATTGTCCAGAGAGGTAGCAAAAGTTCTTCTTGAGGAACTCCCCACAGATGGATCAAATCATGGAAGACCCCTGATCTAGTTTCCATTTGTAAGGGTCTGATTTTGTCCTGCTCAGCTTGTCTGCCACACAGTTTTGCTCTGACAAAATGGAGGATCTAGTTCTCCCATGCTTGTTTATGTACCACATCATTGTGGTATTGTCTGTAACAGCTTGAAGTGGTCCTGGGACCACAGGTGATTCAGAAGGTTGAGTGTCCTCATAAGAATAAGCATCTCTTTTATATTTATGTGCTTGTATCGGTCTTGATTGTCCCAGACACCTTGTAATGTTATTCCCCCTGACACTGCTCACCAAGCAATGTCTGAGGCATCTGTGCTAACTGACTGCTTTTGAACAGGAAGGGAGAAGGGGAGACCTGGATTCAGAGATATTTGATGTCTCCACTAAGTGATGTCTCTTCTCACAAATCCCAGAACAATAATCTGAAAAGATAATGGGTGTTTGTTTTGATACAAAAGAGATTTCAGTATTGTTCTCATGTGGAGTCTTGTCAGAGCTATCATGCAAATCATAGATGGCATGAGACCCAGAATCCTGAGGTATTCTCTCACGGTGAGCAAAGTCTGAAATCCCTGAAATAGATCTAAATATATATCTACTTTTTCCTCTGCAAGAAAACTCTTTGTAGTGAAGTGTCGCAGATACCCCAGGAACACAATTCTGTCAGATGGAGTCCAAAAAGACTTTTGAATGTTCTCTTGGATCTCCAGATTGCATACAAGATTTCTTACTGAAGTAACAGATGCCTGACACTTTGAAAAAGTCTCTGAAAAGATAAACAAGTCATCTATATATGGAAAAATTTGGAGATGCTATAGCCTTCAATGGACAATGACAGGAACTAGATACTTTGAAAACTCACTTGGAACAGTGGATAGCCCAAAGGGTAACTGATAATGTGATTCAAACACATAAAACCTTAAGAAATATCTGAAATATGAATAAATAAAAGTGTAATGATAAGCAAAATAATAAACCACTATGAGGTGATGAAAAGACGAACTGTGAAGCATTTTAGCATAGAAAACTTTTAATGCACTCTTTCGTCCAAGGACTTCTTCAAAATATATATACCATAAAAACAAACCTTAAATATGTTTCATAAAACTTAAATCAACCAATCACTTTAAAAATACAATTAGTCATTAAAAAAACACAATTACTCATTTAAAACCTATGCTTTAACCCTTCAATGGATGGCTAGTCTGCTATCACTAAGGCAGCTTTTTAATCATGACTGTCCCATTTAGACAAGGCAGTCGATCGGCACATAATTTAATTTGCCATACCATTGCTCTTCTTTCAACTGAGTTCCTATAATTACTCCTTCTCATATCCATGGGAAACTGCTCTAAAACAACAAATAAAATGTCCTTTGTTTTAATATCATAAATGTGCTCTTTAATTCTTTTACCAAGGCATCTGGTGGTCATTCCTACATAATAACTTGAACAACCTGAGCACAGAGCAATATAAATTACACCTGTAAACTTGCAAAATCTGCCTGGTACCTTAATAATGTATTGTAAATGTTCCAATAATATGTAACGCCCTTCATATATGAACTTACATGCAGTGCAAAAATTGCATTTAAAGGTCCCTAGTCTTTTGTCAGTGAGAGGTGAAAGAATTTTAGTGTTACCATTCTGTAACAAATTTTTAATAGTAAAATTCCTTTTACAAATAAAAAAGGATGATTGCCCACAATATTAACTAATTCACATTTTTTTCAATTACTTTCCAATTATGCAATACAATTTTTCTAATAACATAGCTATCAAGTGTCTATAGCATAACATGACACAATCTTTGTACTATCCACTTCCTGTTTCTTAATAAAACCCTTTGTTAAGATGGGTCCTAATCAATTACTTTTCCAACATATTAGAACTGTAACCCCTAGCTTTAAATACTGAGATCCCTCTCACCAGGCTAAGTAAGGAGAAAGTTACGGTCAAGTTGTTTATCAGGGGCTAGGGTCCACCACATTACACATGCACTCAGTTCACTGGACCACAATTACCAATATGACTCAGTCCTAGTCCATGTGGGAGTAAATGACCTGAGACATACCTCCCTAGACTATATGAAGAGAGACATCATGGAGCTCTCGGAATATGTGTTTCAGGCTGGTATGAGCCTAGCACTGAGCAGCATTTTACCTTCTCCAAGGATGATGATACAATACGAACAAGATGATCAACTTTAATAATTGGCTTAGTTTCTGGTGTCATTCTAAGGGGATGCAGTATTTGTTAGCATGGAAGGAAATAGTCAACAGACCAGGCTGCTTTGCCAGGGATGGTCTGCACATCTCCCCTCTAGGCTTTTGAATATTAGCTAAAACATTGTCTTTCCCCATAGTGCCTTTTTTAGGCAATGCCAAACTGAAAGAACTCCAGACATAGCACATCAAAACCAAGAAAATCTAAAGGTATTACTGCACAGTGCTAGGAGTCTAAACAAAAAACTCCCCTCCCTACAAGCTCTCATTACCCTGGAGAATGCTGATGTCTGTGCAGTCACTGAGACATGGTTTAAAGCCACAAAGAGCACACCAACAGTGCAAGGTTATAATGCCTTCCATACATTTAGGCCAGCTACTCCACAAGCAGGGAAGTGTCTATATTTACATCAAAAATAAATATACTTCAAGGCTGATCAAACAGGACAATGCACTTGAGGTGCTCCATTTTTAAATAACCATAGGTAAAATCCAATACCACTTCCTTGCAAGCTATAGGTCCCCCTCTATGACCCAGGAAACCCATACCATGTATTTAAACTTATTAGAAACACTAACCATCCAGCCCAATACCATATTCATGGGTGACTTTAATTATCCTAGTATTAACTGGGAATCCTATATTATACCAAATGCACAGGCATAGAGATTCCTGGATTTTGTAAAGACAAACTCCCTGGACCAGATAGTCAATACACCAAGCAGGGGTACAACCATACTGGATCTGGTCTTCATTAATATGAGATACTGCTGCACAACCCCTACTGTAATGCCTTCCCTGGTAAGGTCAGACCACAAAATGGTCTCCTTTGAAGTAAAAATAAAAGCTGGACCCCCAGCTAAATCTGGAATATTCAGAAACTATTCTAAGGTTAACCTCCTTCTATTAAGTGAGAAACTGGCAACATTTCAAGCACCCATAAACCCTGAGAACACTGCTGCCTATGCAGAACTGTTCACAGAAACCCTGTGCAAGCATGTTAATAGCTGCATAGAGGCAGCTGTACCCACCAAGAAGAAGTACAGAACTAACTAAAAAACAAGCCATCCTGGTGGAATCACAAAATCAAAAGGCTGTATAACAGGAGGAAGAAAATCATGGCAAAAATTTGGAGGTGCAGCACCCAGCAGGATAAAAGCACTCTCAAACTAAACAAACTCAGAGGACAAATAAAGTCTACCAAAGCCAAATTTGAGGTAAGTTTGGCCTCCCAGGCCAAGGACAACCACAAATCATTCTTTCTGTCTGCAACCTCACAGGCAATACACAATTGTGTGCAGAGCTCATTGTAAATGGAGCCACCTTTACTGAGCCAGAAAATATAGCAAACTTCTTGGCTGATAAATTCAGCTCCAACTTTACCTCCCCACCCCAAACTTCCCTCAAGAAATATCATCAAATATAACTCCCTCTACTATCACTAGGGAACAGGTCCTTAATGCTCTCTCTAAGACCAAAAACACTGCATCAATGGGCCTAGACAATATCCCAGGATGCCTTCTAAATAGCATGAAACATGATCTATCAGGGCCTCTAGAATTACTATTTAACTGTATCCTCCAAACAGGCTTTGTGCCTCATGAATGGAGAAAGGTAACAGTCATCCCTCTGCACAAAGGTGGGCCATCTACAGACCCTGGAAACTACAGACCCACAAGTCTCACTAGTCTTATATGTAAAGCCATGGAAAGAATTACCATGGAGATGACCAATAGAGATATAGTAAAGCATCCAAACACTGGACCCAACCCAATTTGGTTTCATCAAAGGCAGATCCTGCCTACTCAACCTGGTGGACTTCTTTGAAAAGGTCACCAAAGCAACTGAGATGGCAAAATCTTTCACACTGCCTACCTTGAACTGGCCAAGGCATTTGACACAATACCCCACTTGGGCATTGCTAACAACTCAAGAGGTTAGGTACTGTAGAGCTGTGTGTGTTGTACCTTTAAGAAGCGTTTCCAATGACAGCTCATGCATATAAATAGCAAGCACTTGCTAGCTTCAGTGTCATTTTTAGAGTGCAGCCAGAGGGTGAACATGTACGAGTGTGATAGCTAGTTTGTTTATAAGTTTATCTAAGGTAAAGTAGTAAAAGACAAGAAGGTAGCAAACCCAGTAGGTATTCCAGAAATAAAATAAACCAGGTGCTCCAAGGGACCAGAACTTGTATCCACAAAGCATTTATTGTCTTACAGCTTAAAAAAGTTTAAAAACAAACTGCTGTTGTAAAAAATCAAACAGGTTTAGCGCTTTCGTCTTACAAGTAAAAGACATCATCAGAACCATTGCAATTAGAGCAGCTAGGCTTTTATAACCAAAACCCCACCCTTAATTGAAAAACAAGTCATGAAGCCAAGTGCTGCATTTAAAGGTTTTGGTTATAAAAGCCTAGCTGCTCTAAATGCAATCGTTCTGATGATGTCTATTACTTGTAAAATGAAAGCACTAAACCTGTTTGATTTTTTACAATTGCAGTTTGTTTTTAAACTTTTTTAAGCTGTAAGACAATAAACGCTTTGTGGATACAAGTTCTGGTCCCTTGGTGCACCTGGTTTATTTTATTTATTATTATCAAATATAAAGTTATTAAGCCTCAATCCTGATATGTTTGTACATAAGCTGCTTGATCTGAACCCACAGATGTTAGTTTGTTTTATCCTGACCAGACGAGCAACATGTCAGAACTGGGATTCCAGAAACTGCTTTTCAGAGCTACAAGGTACAGAGTTAACACTGAAGGTAAACTAAGTGAACCAAGTACAACAAAAGAGCCAGAAATGAACTAAAGGTAATGAAAACTTGCACAAATGATTTATTTTATTAAAAAGATAAAACAGAGCATTCCAAGGACACAAAACACATTAGGGGCAGAAAAAGTTTATTAAACAAAACGTTTGAAATTAAGATATTTGATAAAAAGATTATCAGAAAAGCACCTAAGGGGTTTGGAATTACCTCAATTGCAAAACGAGCATGTTTAAAGTAGAACGAGCATGTTTAGAGTAAAACCAGCACAAGAAAAGTAAAATGGGCATGAAAATAGATAAAATGAGCAAAATTAATATAATAAAGGGCAAAAAGGGAACATTAAGCATAAATAAAGCAAGGCAACTGCATGTTTTTTGGCAAATTTCTGTGTTTTGGCATAAACTTCTATTTTGCATTGATTGAAGTTATATAGGGTATAACTAAAGTTATTCGAAAAAATTTCAAAGTGTCTATAAGTGCTTACAGTGTATGCTTATTAATGTGCATTTATTCCGAAGAGTTTGTGGGCAAAGTGCAATTATTTCATAAAGTGCAGTCAAAATACAGCCATTTCAAAAAGTTTCTTGTGCTGAGTGTGTCTATTCACAGAGTGCCACAATTACAGAGTGTTTCTTGCACTGTACAGAGTTATTTAGCAAAGTATAGCCATTTTGGGAAAGTCATGTGCTGTGAACTGTTTATTCGCAAAGTGCAGTTACTTCGAAAAGTTTTTTACTCTGAGCTTCTTCTGCCCAGTTTATTTGCACAGTGCAGTTATTTTGAAATGTTTCTTACACTGATAAGAGGTGATTTCTTACAGTACAGTGATTAAGAGCATTCTTGTGCCCAGGAAATTTATTTCACAAAGTTTGGTTATTCAGAGGCTTGTTGTGTTATTGGGCATAGTTACAAGTACTAGCATAAATCTCTGGCCTATATATATGTGTGTGTGTGTGTGTGTGTGTGTGTGTGTGTGTGTGTGTGTGTGTGTGTGTGTGTGTGTGTGTGTCCATACTTACAAAAGCCTTCACTGGTATGTAGTAATATGGCAGAGGCACTTTGCAGACCAGGCCCACTTATATTTGATCAGAATATTGCAGAAAATTGGAGAATATTTGAGCAAGACTACAATATTTTTATACAAGCAGCTTAGTCTGACAAAGATGCACACACCAGGTCATTCATTTTGCTAAACCTAGCTGGCCTCTGGGCCATTGAAAGAGAGCATTCATTTGTGTATGCACCAACAGTATATGAAAGAGAAGGGTAAAACAGTCATATTGTTGTACAGGCTGAATCAAGGGAAGACCAAGTGTTTGAAATGCAAATTCAGGGAAATGTGCAACCTCAGACAAATGTTACATTCCAGAGACATTTGTTTTACACAAGAGATTAAAAGCCAGGAAAAACTTTTGCAGCTTATATTACTGACCTAAGAAACAAAGCTAAAACGTGTAGATTTGGCAATTTAAAAGATGAGTTGATAAAAGACAGGCTTGTATGTGGTATTAATAGTGTTGCAGTGAGAAAAATTTGCTTAGTGACAGTGATTTAATGCTGAACAAAGTTATTGAGATTTGGCAAATCCATGAAGTTACAGAAAGACACACAGGTATGCTTGCAAGTGATAAGAGTATGGTTTCAGTAGGCTCCAGAGCAAATGTAGACAGCATGCTAGCAGGACCAGGCCTAAGCACATGGCAGCTGTAGCCCCTGCGGGTGTGGCAGGTAAAACCTGTACTTTTCCAGCAAGTTCTAAGACTAGTTCAGTGAAAAGGACAGGCTCAGTGCAATACAAGGGTGAATCAGCAAATCCCAAATTAAGCTTTATAGTTAACTGTCACAACTGTGGTGCCAATCATGAGTCTAAAAGAGAAAAGTGTTTAGCATTTGGTCAGCAATGCCACAAGTGTAAAAAATGGAACCATTTTCAGAAGTATTGCAAATCAAGTAAACCTCACACAGTTATAAAAAAGGGTCACTTAAAAAGCAAGTTGATCATATTGAGAGCTGCAACCCTACTTTCTACGTAGATGGTGTATCAGTAATCAGTGAAAAGATTGATGCAGTAGATTTATTGGCAAGTACTGTCCAGATCAATGGTAAAACCACCGAGCTCAAAGTAGGAACTGGTTCAAAGTGTAATGTTATGTCACAGACACATTTGCTAAGGAGACAGCTGGTGGGCAACTTAATATGGCCAGTTGTGTGAAACTTGTTGCTTATGGAGGTGAAGAAATTCAAACTGAAGGCTACTAGTGCTTTCATGATATTTGGCTAGAAGCTGCTACAGCTTACTATTCTATGCAGTCCGAAGACCTGTGCAGCCATTATTGGGTCTCAGAGACAATTTGAGAATGAATCTGCTTTTCTTTACAAAAGAAGTTCATCATATAAGCACATATCCCAGTTCCAATTTTACTAATGCTATTTTGTCAGAGTATGCTGATGATTTCGTTAGGCAATCTTCCAGTTGTGTATTCTATGAAGTTAGACCCAGAGGTCAGTCCAGTGGTCAGACCGGCAAGAAAAGTTCTGATAGCTATGCAGAATAAAGTCAAAGCTCAGTTGGATAAAATGGTGCAGCAATGTGTAATTTGTCCAGTTAAAGGACCTACTGAATGGGTGTCATCCATGGTAGCAGCCCACAAAAAAGGCTCAGATGAAATCAGAATATGCCTTGACCCAAGAGATTTGAACAAAGCATTAAAGAGACTGCAGCATCCTATGCGTACAGTCGAGGAAGTTGCAGCCCTAATACCAAATGCCATTTTTTTCTGTCTTGGATGCAAAAAGGTTCATTTTGGCAAGTGATGCTAGATTGCAAATCTTCACTACTGACTACATTCAGTACCCCATTTGGAAGATACAGATTCCTCAGTATGCCCTTTGGAATAAATTCTGCAAGTGAGGCCTTTCAGCATGCAATGGAGCAATTTTTTTCAGGTTATCCTTGTGCCATTATAGTAGATGATTTATTGGCTCGAGGCAATGGTGACGCAGACCATGACAGAAACCTTAGGAAAGTTCTAGACAGAGCACATGAAGGGAACTTGAAGCTCAATCCTCTGAAGTGCAAATTCAGACTACCAGATGTTACATATGTAGGTCATTTATTTACTAGCTCTGGCTTGTGACCAGACCCATCCAAGCAAGCAGCCATTCTTGAGATACCAGTACCAGATAATGTTCAAACTCTACAATGTTTTCTTGGTATGGTCAACTATTTAGGCAAGTTTGTACCAGACTTCAGTGAGTTGACAGCACCTTTGAGAGATCTAATGTTAAGTCAAGCATTGTGAAATTCTTTGATCTAAACCTCGGAGCTGAGAAGTCTAGAGAGAGGCATTCTGCCTATTGTTTGGAGGCCAGAGTTAATGGCTAGAATTTAGATGTATAATTTCTTTTATTGCTTTGGCTTCCTGACCAGCTGCAAGATCAAAAGGGCTATTAACCTATGAGTTTCTGTTAGCCTGGAAACCGGAAAGAAATGATGTAATCAGAAATGAATTAGTGGTACTGTATTACCAATTTAAGGACAGAAAGAATGAGAACATTGAGCATTTGTCTTGAGAACATCCAACTCACCCCAGCACTCTGCCTGTGTTCTATATCTAAGTTTATTTTAGAACTGTGTTTTCTCTTAGATATAGCTAGGAACTAGGAAGATTAGATTAGTCTTTTTTTCTGTATTGATGTCAGAACTTTTCTACTGTATTATTTTAAGTGATCTCTGAACTCTTGACTACCACTGTGTAATAAGAAGTATTGTCTTGTGTTTTTATTATTTATTATTAAATATTTTTAAACCTTTCAACTGTGGCTGTTTTGTGTAGAGATAATTTAAGCTCTAAGAGTACACTACGTGTATTTAGTGATACTGGCCAAGCCACTCCAATAAGCATTGACCGTTCAGTTGCACTTACCATTTGGATAATAATATTGCACAGTAATAATTGGACACCCTTTGTTAAGGGCCTTTTTAGTAGCCGATAACTATTAGTGGGTGGTGTCAAGTGGTACTACCATATAGTCTGGGTAAAATGGGCATAGCTGGCGAACCTGTGCCAGCCTTCCCAGGAGTGTCTGTGTGTGGGTGTCAGGTACTTGTGCAGGGACACGAAGCACTGGTTGGACAGAGAGGGTGCTGAAGGTTTTAGCTTTCCCACTAGGCTGAGATCTGGACTTTATAGCTGTGCCAGTGGGGAGTCTTATTGGGGACCTGGAGAGAAAGGGAGAAACCAGTCCCAGACTGACTGTGATCTCTGTGTGCTCTTAAGGGAAATTGTACTTTAATGTGTGTGTATATTTATTCTCCTTTCCCTATATGGATGCCCCTCACTGGTGTTAGTGGTGAGGATTGAGGCTCCTTGATTGCTGGGCCAGTGCACGGGCATCACATATTAATTGTTTGGCAGTGGTGGGATATCCACACCACATATTAATTGGTCGGCAAATACTAATTGGCTTGTAGTGGTGTGGGTAGTGTGAATTCCTGTAACTTGTGTACAGTGATCTCTGAATGTATTTTTCTACTCTAAATCAGCTACGCAGTGAATACTCAGTTCAGATCACAATTGTTTTATTTCTTTTGTTAGTTAGTCAGGGAGAGCAGGCAGCATGTCAGCAGAGGAGTACGGACAGCTGACAAGGAGCCAGCTGGCTGAGATGTGTCAGGCTAGGGGACTGGTGCATGGAAACCTGACTAAGGTAGACCTGACTGCAGCCTTGGTCACAGCTGCATTAGAAAACAGCAACCAGGAGGATGATCAGACTAGCAGTAGGGATGTACCACACTCAGAGAATGGACAGCTCAGCCTTTCTGCAGAAGACTTAAAAATCCATCTGGAGCTAAAGAGACTTGAGTTGGAGGCCAGGCATTTGTAAATAGAAGCAGCTGAGAGACTGAGGTATCTAGAGAATGAGGACAATGAGAAACTGTGATATTTGCAGGCTGAGGAGAATGAGAAACTGCTATGCCTGGAAGCTGAGGAAAAGTAAAGGCAGAGGCAGCATGAAAGGGAGATGCTGACTCTTCACCAGAGACATGGAGGTAATGGGGAAGGGAGTAACTAGACCCCAGAAGCACAAAAGGTCAGTAAATTTCTTCTGCAATTTAAAGAGGAGGATAATTTTGATAGTTTCATTCATATGTTTGTGAGGGTATGTAAACAGTATGATGTTGACCAAAGGCTCTGGATATGGTTCCTGGCCCCCTTACTCCATGGTAAAGCTGTAACTGTGTTGTCTAAAATTTTTGATCAAGAATATTTTGATTATACTACTGCTAAGAACTGCTTGTTAGAATTTTTTAAGCTAATACCTGAAATGTATAGGAAAAAGTTTCGTGAGCATAGGCGCAAGGCAGATGAAAGTGTGTGTGAATATGTTGCTGAACTGAGCACTTATTTTCATAGATGGGTGAGTGGATGTGAGTTCACCACTTTTGAAGGGCTGGCAGACCTTTTGGTGAGGGAACAAGCCCTTAGCACTTTGCCTAAGGACATGAAGATCTGGTTAGCTGATAGACAATGTGTTACTTCAGATGAGTTGGGGAAGAAGGGATACCTATACCTAACAAGCAGGGCATCCCTGCACAGGAAAGGGACCCCCAGTACCACTCATGGGTCTAAAGGAACCCATGCTGGGCAGCACAGACTGCCCCAAGAGAATCACCAGTAGCAGGGGAAGCCACTATTCCAGGTACATGTCTAGGACCTAGGGATAAATGTTTTGAATGCAACCAGTGGGCCATGTGGCATACAGATGTCCAAGGAGGCAAAGTGGGGAACAAAAGGTGAGGGAGCCAGTAAGTGGGAAAGACAAAATGCCAATAGTAGGTTGTCTTGGGACAACAAGAGTACCAAACTAACACAAGAGGTTATATCCTATTGTAGTGAATGTCAAAGAGGCCATTGCTAAGAGAGAGACAGCCTCTGACATAACCATTGTAAAGCCTGAAATGGTTACAGAGGAGCAGTACTTGCCTGGGCAGTCTACACCAGTCAGAGCTTTAGGAGGGACCCCATTCCAAATACCTTTGGCTAGGGTTCACCTTGACTGGGAGGATAGAAAAGGAAACCAGCAAGTAGGTGTGTTTAAGGATATCCCTGCAGATGTCCTGATAGGGAATGATTTTGATAATGCAGTACCATGCGCTCATGCAGTTCCATGCAGTCAGGTTTGGAGACAAGCATGTGGGTGTGGTAGCCTGGGAGAGACCCAGACAGACTGCATACTTGCAGCCAGGACTGGTGAGGTGGTTACTTCAGGGAGGAAGCTACACTGTAGTATTGAGACTGAAGGTGAGTCACAGCTGCTTGTGGGTACTGATGTTCCCTTGGACAGAATGACTGCAAAGGTAGAGGTGAGTAGTAGTACCCAGGCTGACAGTAAGGCACCACTGTCAGAGGGTGCTAGACTTCTTGTGGAAGGGGAGCTGGGAAGAGTTACAAAGGGAGAGTTGAGACAGGCTCAGCTCTCAGACCCTACACTGCAAGGCCTGAGGAAGGTAGCTAGTGAGGTACCTGATTCTCAAGGGAAGGGGGAATCTGTATACTGTAACAAACAGTTACTGAATAAAGAGTGGACCCCTGAGGGAGGACTAGAGGGTGAGGGTGCAGCAGTTGGTAGTGCCTAGAGCCTACCATCTGGCACTTCTAGCCATAGCCCATGATATACCCTTTGCAGGTCATATGGGCATAAAACTTACAAAGAGACGTATTATGCAGAGCTTCTATTGGCCTGGATTTTCCAGAGATGTAACAGGGCACTGCAGGACCTGTGAACAGTGCCAAAGGGTAGGCAAGACAGGAGACAAGGTGAGAGCTTCTTTGATGCCTTTGCCTGTGATTGAGGAGCCAATTCAGAGGGTAGCTATGGATACTGTGGGGCCTCTGAGTACCCCAAGTTCCACAGGGAAAAAGTATATCCTAGTGGTAGTGGATTATGCTACACGATACCCTGAGGCAGTGGCTCTGTCCTCCATTGAGGCAGAAAAGGTGGCAAATGCTTTGTTAGAAATTTTCAGCAGGGTAGGTTCCCCAAAAGAAATACTGACTGTCAGAGGTGTCAATTTCATGTCAGACCTGCTGGCTTGTCTGTGGAAGTACTGTGAGGTGAAGCACTTGAAGACCACCCCCACGATCCCCAGACTAATGGTCTTGTTGAGAAGTTGAACTCTACAATCAAGTCCATGCTACGGGCATTTGCAGACCAGTTTAAGAGGGAGTGGGACAAATATTTACCCCATCTTTTTTCTTACAGAAAGATTCCCCAGGAATCCACAGGTTTTTCGCCCTTTGAGTTGTTGTATGGGCATAGGGTGAGGGGACCTCTAGATTTCATTTGTGATGAGTGTGAAGGTGAGTGTGAATCTCACAAGGAGTCTGTTGTGGCATATGTCCTAAACCACAGGACAAGGCCCAGGGAACTCATGGGCTTGACCCAGGAGAACCTGGCAGAAGCCCAACAACAGAAAAATGTATGTTATGACAGGAATGCTTGAGAGTATACTGTAGGGCAGCAGGTAATAGTTCTCATTCCTGTCAGATACAACAAGCTGTAAGCAGCTTGGGAGGGACCCTACAAGGTGGTAAGAAAGGTAAGTGATGTTAAATATATAGTAGAACTGCTAGGCAGGTGACAGGAGCACAAATTGTACCATGTTAACATGATGAAACCATACAATGACAGGGAGGCCCTTGTGCTGAGTATTTGCAGTAGCTTGCAGGAGGAGTCTGAGGGAGATCTGGTGATTGATCTTCTCACTGAGGCTCAGACAGACACCTCAGTGGAGGGGGTAGCAATGTCCCAGTGGCTATCGCCTGAGTAGGCAATAGCCACTGGGTAGGCGGTAGCAATGTCCCAGCGGCTATTGCCTACCCAGGTTTGAGAAATCCAAGCAGTGTTACAGAGTTTGGGGACATGTTCACTGAGAAACCAGGGTGCACCCACCTGGTGCAGCACCAGCTGGATACAGGACCCCAAAAGCCTATTAGGCAGGCCCCTTATAGGATGCCTGAAAGAGTCAAACAGACTCTGAGGGAGGAGATACAGGAAATGTTGGAACTAGGGGTAATTCAAGAGTCCAACAGTCCCTGGACCTCCCAAGTGGTGCTGGTGCCAAAGGAGGATGGCAGCACCAGGTTCTCTGTAGACTACAGGAAATTAAATAGTCACACAGATTCAGATGCTTACCTCATGCCTAGGATAGATGAGGCCCTAAAGCAGCTGGGTGGGGCTAAGTATCTTACAACCATTGATCTTACCAAGGATTACTGGCAGGTGCCCTTGACTTCCGGTGCTAGAGAGGTGTCAGCCTTTGTGATTCCATTTGGCTTGTATGAGTTCTCAAAGATGCCCTTTGGGATGAAAAATGCCCCAGCGGCTTTCCAGAGGCTGACAGATCACATCGTAGCAGGAGGATTTGCTCTTGCTTATCTAGATGATATTGCCATCTACTGCCATTCCTGGCAAGAGCACCTTCAATATGTCAGGGAGGTGCTGCCCAGACTACAGAGGGCAAGGTTGACCATTAAGCCCAGCAATTGTCAGGTGGGTATGGCACCTGGGACACAGAGTGGTAAGATCAGGCCAGAACCTGCCAAAGTAGAAGCCATTCAGGCATGGCCTACACCTGTTACCAAAAAGCAGGTGAGGGCATTCTTAGGGACAGCAGGGTACTACAGAAAGTTCATCCTCAGTTATAGAACCATAGCTGCTCCCCTCACAGATCTGACAAGGAAGAACAGGCCAGATAAGGTAGTGTGGACCCCAGCATGTGAGCAGGCATTCCAGAAGCTTAAAGAAGCTTTTGGAGGACCCCAGCTGTGTTAGCCAGTCCAGATTACAGCAAACAATTTGTTGTGCAGGTGAAAGCTTTGAACCATGGAGTGGGGGCTGTACTTAGCCAGATTTCTTCAGAGGGAGAAGAGCACCCAGTGGTTTATCTCAGTTGTAGGCTCCAACCCAGGGGGGAATGCTATGCAGTTGTAGAAAAGGAATGTCTAGCTATAGTGTGGGCACTGCAGAAACTTCAGCATTATCTATATGGAAGAAAATTCACTGTAGTGAGAGATCACAATCTCCTAACATGGTTAAAGCCATCAGCAAAATGCCAAGTTGCTAAGATGGAGTCTAGGATTGCAAGCATATGATATGTCTGTGCAGCACCACAGTGGGATTAGTAATGCCAATGCAGGTGGGCTCTCAAGACAGGGAATGGGGTAAGGTATACTCAGATAGACCTAACTCTCTCAAGCAACGTTTCTCAAGGGTCACTTGAAAAACTAGCTTGAGTTCTCTCTGGGGGGGGGGGTGAATTAATATGTGACACTCATGCACTGCCCCAGCAATCAAGGAGCCTTAGTTTTCACCACTAACACCAGTGAGTGGCATCCATATAGGAAAAGGATAATAAATACACACACAGTAAAGTACAGTTTTCCTTAAGAGCACACAGAGATCACAGTCAGTCTGGGGCTGGTTTCTCCCTTTCTCTCCAGGTCCCCATTAAGACTCCCCACTGGCAAAGCTATGGGGTCCAGATCTAGTGGGCAAGCTAAAACCTCCAGCACCCTCTCTGTCCAGCCAGTGCTTCATGTCCCTGCCCAAGTAGCTGACACACACACACTTTGAGATAAGAGTTTATACAACCACACAGACACTCCTGGGGAAGGCTGGCACAGGTTCTCCAGCTGTGCCCCTTTTACCCAGATTATATGGTAGTACCACTTGCCACCACCCACTAATATTTATCAGCTACTAAAAAGGCCCTTAACAAAGGGTGTACAATTATTACTGTGCAATATTAATATCCAAATAGGAAGTGCAACTGAACAGTCAAGGCTTATTGGAGTGGCTTGGCCAGTATCACTAAATACATGCAGTGTACTCTTAGAGCTTAAATTATCGCTACACAAAACAGCCACAGTTGAAAGGTTTAAAAATATTTAATAATAAATAATAAAAACACAAGACAATACTTCGTATTATACAATGTTAGTCAAGAGTTCAGAGATCGCAGAGAAATACTTAGAATAATACAGTAGAAAAGTTCTGACATCAGTACAGAAAAAAAGACTAATCTAATCGTCCTAGTTCCTAGCTATATCTAAGAGAAAACACAGTTCTAAAATAAACTTACATATAGAACACAGGCAGAGTGCTGACGAGTTGGATATTCTCAAGACAAATGCTCAATGCTCTCATTCTTTCTGTCCTTAAATTGATAACACAGTACCACTGATTCATTTCAGATTACATCATTTCTTTCTGGTTCCCAGGTTAACATAAACTCGGAGGTTAATAGCCCTTTTGATCTTGCAGCTGGTCAGGAAGCCAGAGCAATAAAATAAATTATACATATAAATTCTAGTCATTAACTCTGGCCTCCAAACAATAGGCAGAATGTCTCCCTTTAGACATCTCGGCTCCAAGTTTTAGATCAAAGAATTTCACAATGCTTGACTTATCAGCTTTCTTACAGCAGAGACCACTGTTACATTTTTTTTCAGTTCAACATCCAATACAGTCTTTTCCATTTAAGAGAACAAACCTGTGGCTTATATTAATATTTACAAATGACAGAATTATCTACAAAATTCTATCCAGCTAGGCTGGCAGCCTTTACCTATCTTCACACAGATTTTTGTGGTGAAGTGTGACTGGGGTGTATCCTGTATTGGACTGTAGTGCTGCCATGCTGGGTTACAAGTATAGAAATAAATAAATCTTGACAGACTCACAAAGACTGGATACTGTTTGGTAGTTTCTGAATTAAGAGTTAAGAAAGAGGGTCAGAAGAGACAGAGCAAGGCACTTGTAAATAAGCTGAGAAGAAAGAGAAAAAGTAGAACTCTTATAGAGAGGGAAAGGTGATAAGTGAGTGGCTTTGCTTGGCTTAAACCTTTCCTGGGCGACCATTAAATCCAATGTGTTTAGAGGTTGGCTATAACTTCTTATTTATATTTCAATATTTACAATGATTTAACCAATCATGACAGCAGTTCTAGATGTGTTAAATGTACAGATGATCTGCTAAGTTACAGTGGAGGATAATACCTATGGTCAAGGAGTGAATGAAGAGACCTAGCCTCTCTCCAGGATACAAGAATAGTTGTAAGCTCCAGAAGCTTCTTTTTAAAGCATAGGTACTTGGTTATGTTCCTGAGCTCTGTGTTACATGACTAGTTAGAAGAGAGATTTTACTGAAGCACCTTTTCCCTGGTTGTGGTGGCCTTTGTAGAGTTAAAACATTATTTCTCTAGATCCTGAGAGAGTGGGGAGAGGATTTCATTAGTAGTTGCTTCCAAGTGATGGACAGAAAGAATTATGGAAAATGTTAACGTGAGGAAAAAAGAATAATGGAGAAACCTGTTACTGGAAACTGTTGCTAGTGAAACATATGGTCTCTTTTCTAGTCAGCCCTGAATCAGTTTTTAGGACAACAGCTGTTATGCATCTTTTGCTGTCATAGTGCTTACGTAAAGTGTGCACAATAGTATTTCTTGTACTTTGTGACTGTTGACTTGCAGTACAGATTATTTGACCTTTAGCATGTCAGTTTAAAATATTTTAAAATGCATTGGACATTATTTCTTTGCATTTTTCATACAGCATTATCACCCACAATATTGACTGGATCAATAGCAGTCCTGACAAAATATATTCTTTTACAGTTGTAATCAAATTAAAAGCCATTAAAAGGAATAGTAAACTGTCCAGATCAGCTTTATGTGTATAAAATAAGAACCATGGTAGAAGAACCATGGATGTTACTTTTAGAGAAATAACATCCAACTAGAAAATATTTGCTTCATTTCATGTGCTTGAATACTTCATAATTATCACCTGTTTCAAGTTTAATATTCACGCCTTTCTTGGTCAACCAATCAAGACTTTATTAAACAAAGAAACGGACTGAACATTTGCAGACATTTTTACATCAGGTTGCAGTCTGCATGGGGTCTGATGAAGGTGCTATTGTGATGGTTTCCTATGTCAGTTCCATAGAACAAGTAATAGTTATGAAAACATTTTTCCAGGCGTTTAATGCTGCAGCAGGTCTACCCCCTGTGGTTACTTCTTATTAGGAGAAGGACTTCAACAGCTGTGGCTGCATGTGCAAAAGTTTTGAAATGGAAAGGAAAAAAATGGTTTTGTTTCTTGCTAAACATGGAACATATAATTCCTTGTTCTAATAGAGATGTCTTGTGCCATATTCATACTTGATAAAAACAAAGCAAAGGCAAGAAGTTAAGTAAAATTAAAAGTACACAAAAATAAAATGTAAATATTTCCTAATAAATGTAAAAAAGAAGTATGCAAAAGACTGTTAAAGTCATTTTCCCACCTTTCAAGCGGCATCAATTTTTATTTTATTTATTTATTTATTCATTTATTTATTTTTTTTAGCCTCATTTTGTAGACTTGATTATAGCAGGGGAGGGGAGGTATGAGAAAAAAAAAACAGTTGGATGAATTAGATGAGTTGAAAACAATTTTTAAGGGAAATTCTAGAATGCAGTTAAAGATAATTTACTTTTTTAAAGATGTTTTCATGCACAGAGATAGAGTCATCTTCACTGAAGGATGAAAAAGATTGACTCATCAGGTACTTGTTGGCATGTCAATCAACAACATTTTACCCAGTAAGGAGAAAGTCAAAATTATAAATAGTAAATTGGAAGACAACTTATAGCAATGGCTAAAAAAAAAAAAAAGAAAATGCACACAGGTAGTATATTCTCCTGTATATCAAAAGGCATGCAGGAAGAAAAAGTATGTGTGTGTGTGTGTGTGTGTGTGTGTGTGTGTGTGTGTGTGTGTGTGTGTGTGTGTGTGTGTGTGTGTGTGTGTGTGTGTGTGTGTGTGTGTGTGTGTGTGTGTGTGTGTGTGTGTGTGTGTGTGTGTGTGTTTCTAACTGCATATTGTCAGTTGTACAACAGGCAGCACATTTGTCTTTGGTGCTAGAAGATCAGAAGGCTATGGGTTCTATTCCTACCTCAAGTGTATGGTACAATTTCCAGTTACACACAGACACATACAACTGCAGGCATCTAATATACATATGAATGTGTATGACTCTCATAAAAAGACACACACACAAATATATACAAAAGGCTATCAGACACCATTCCTCTCAACTGTACTGATTTTTGTAGAATGTCCAGATTTTTGTCTCATATTTTTGGCCTGTTCCTCATAAAAACTGTGTTTTGACAAATCACTGAGATGATTTAAGGATTAAAGTCACTAAATAATGACATGCATTTGAGTCTCAGACATTATATCCTTCAGAAAATGCATGTTAACACAAATTCTGTTATTCTAGCAACTTTCTACATTTATAAGAACAATATTTAAAATGTGTCCTTATTTTTGGGCCATAGTCCCCCTATTTTGTCAGGCTTTGTCCAGATTTCTTGCACTAAGAAATTGAGCGGTACGTCACACACATACACGCAAATACAAAAACGACTGTATGTCTCTAATATAGATATGAATGTATACGACTCACAAAAACACACACACACACACACACACACACACACACACACACACACACACACACACACACACACACACACACACACACACACACACACACACACACACACACACACACACACACACACACACACACACACACACACACAAACACACAAACGCACACAGATACAGAAGGTTGCAAGTAAGGCTCTGTCCTGCGTTTTGTGTCACAAACACATACACAAATACAAAAACGACTGCATGTGTCTCTCAAATGCATATGAATGTGTGTGAATCTGACACACATACATGCAGAAAGCTCTGAGTAAGGCACTCACTCTCACACACATTCACAAGCACACACACACTTTTCTCTAACACACATATATGAATATGTGTAAATTGGACCTATGTTCATACAGATAGCTGCATGTGATCCTCTGTGCAAGTCTGTCTGTGACACATACAGAGTTCCGGTTAAGGCAGAGGAAGGGGGGTACAGACAGACATACATCAGTATAGGTTAGAATGGTACAGACAGACATACATCAGTATAGGCAAGCATGGTATTGACAGATGTATATAACGGTAGTGACAGACACAGTATATGTACGAACAGTAGTGACAGATGTACATTACTATAGCTAAGAACAGTAGTGACAGACATATTATCAGTATATGTAGCAACAGTAGTGACAGATGTACATTACTATAGATAAGAACAGTAGTGACAGATGTACATTACTATAGCTAAGAACAGTAGTGACAGACATATTATCAGTATATGTAGCAACAGTAGTGACAGATGTACATTACTATAGCTAAGAACAGTAGTGACAGACATATTATCAGTATATGTAGCAACAGTAGTGACAGACGTACATTACTATAGCTAAGAACAGTAGTGACAGACATATTATCAGTATATGTAGCAACAGTGTGACAGATGTACATTACTATAGCTAAGAACAGTAGTGACAGACATATTATCAGTATATGTAGCAACAGTGTGACAGATGTACATTACTATAGCTAAGAACAGTAGTGACAGACATATTATCAGTATATGTAGCAACAGTGTGACAGATGTACATTACTATAGCTAAGAACAGTAGTGACAGACATATTATCAGTATATGTAGCAACAGTGTGACAGACGTACATTACTATAGCTAAGAACAGTAGTGACAGACATATTATCAGTATATGTAGCAACAGTAGTGACAGACGTACATTACTATAGCTAAGAACAGTAGTGACAGACATATTATCAGTATATGTAGCAACAGTAGTGACAGACGTACATTACTATAGCTAAGAACAGTAGTGACAGACATATTATCAGTATATGTAGCAACAGTAGTGACAGATGTACATTACTATAGCTAAGAACAGTAGTGACAGACATATTATCAGTATATGTAGCAACAGTAGTGACAGACGTACATTACTACAGCTAAGAACAGTAGTGACAGACATATTATCAGTATATGTAGCAACAGTAGTGACAGATGTACATTACTATAGCTAAGAACAGTAGTGACAGACATATTATCAGTATATGTAGCAACAGTAGTGACAGATGTACATTACTATAGCTAAGAACAGTAGTGACAGACATATTATCAGTATATGTAGCAACAGTGTGACAGATGTACATTACTATAGCTAAGAACAGTAGTGACAGACATATTATCAGTATATGTAGCAACAGTAGTGACAGATGTACATTACTATAGCTAAGAATGGTAGTGACAGACATATTATCAGTATATGTAGCAACAGTAGTGACAGATGTACATTACTATAGCTAAGAACAGTAGTGACAGACATATTATCAGTATATGTAGCAACAGTAGTGACAGACGTACATTACTATAGCTAAGAACAGTAGTGACAGATGTACATTACTATAGCTAAGAACAGTAGTGACAGACATATTATCAGTATATGTAGCAACAGTAGTGACAGACGTACATTACTATAGCTAAGAACAGTAGTGACAGACATATTATCAGTATATGTAGCAACAGTAGTGACAGATGTACATTACTATAGCTAAGAACAGTAGTGACAGACATATTATCAGTATATGTAGCAACAGTGTGACAGATGTACATTACTATAGCTAAGAACAGTAGTGACAGATGTACATTACTATAGCTAAGAATGGTAGTGACAGACATATTATCAGTATATGTAGCAACAGTAGTGACAGATGTACATTACTATAGCTAAGAACAGTAGTGACAGACATATTATCAGTATATGTAGCAACAGTAGTGACAGATGTACATTACTATAGCTAAGAACAGTAGTGACAGACATATTATCAGTATATGTAGCAACAGTAGTGACAGACGTACATTACTATAGATAAGAACAGTAGTGACAGACATATTATCAGTATATGTAGCAACAGTAGTGACAGATGTACATTACTATAGCTAAGAACAGTAGTGACAGACATATTATCAGTATATGTAGCAACAGTAGTGACAGACGTACATTACTATAGCTAAGAACAGTAGTGACAGACATATTATCAGTATATGTAGCAACAGTAGTGACAGATGTACATTACTATAGCTAAGAACAGTAGTGACAGACATATTATCAGTATATGTAGCAACAGTAGTGACAGACGTACATTACTATAGATAAGAATGGTAGTGCAGCATAGAAATCCACAAACACTTGAATAACAGAAAAAGCCACACAGCAGCAAGGAATCATTCTCCAAAATTTATTCTTAGAGCTTTCGTCTCAAACAATGACAACACTTCATCAGATAAAAGTATAAACTCAGATGCACTTTAAATACCCATGAAGCCAGATGACATCAGCATCTCATTGCACATTTAAAGAGAAACATATATGATTACTCTAAAATGCATATAGTGAAATAACTAACAGTAATAACTGTTGAATGTATCTATGTTCTGATTTCAATTTTAAAATACATCCAATGGATACCGTCTCATTCAGCCCAGACCAACCTACTGCTCTCAAATGTAAAATCCAGTGCAACTCCCTTATCTCAAGAAAAAGATGCCATTGTCCACCCCAGTGATTAGGTTTAACTTGTTCAATTACCACAAACTTAAATTGATGCTCAGGGAAATCCAATAAGTGCCAAAATAGGGCGTTGTCATTTGTTTCTTATTTATTTCATAAATACGACTGTTTAATTTGTGCTCAGTCTTTCCAACCTAAAATACCAAGCAGCATTGACACAATGCCCAATATACTACTCATAAGCTGTTACAATCATACTTACCTTTAATATTCAACTGGTAGCTAGTCATTAATATTGAAGAGTTCCCCAGTACTGATATAGGGACAAAAATGACAACACCCACATTTGGACATCTGCCAAAGTTTTTTGTCTTTAAAATTGTGTGGGCAAAGTGGCCTCTCCATAAGATTCTTCAATTATTACCCCTCTTGTATACAACCACCAGCTTAGAACCTGTTTTCTTCCTTACCAAATGGTTGTCCATAAGCACAGACCAATTTTTAAAAATAATATACCTCACCTGTTTGAAGTCCACAGTAAATCTCAATATAAAGGCTAATCTAAAATTAACATCAGCATTTTGTTGTACAGTCAAATTAATTAATGTCCCTCACAAATTCTTTAGGGTAGTCTCTTTTAAGAAACATCGATTCCAGTAAGGCACATTCATTCATAAAATCATCAAATAATGATACCATCCTGACAGCCCTGACAAATTGTCCTTTAACAACTGCTTTCTTTTGAGACAAGGGGTGTGAACTATCAAAATGCAAGAATGAAATGGAGTATGTGGGCTTCCTGTAAATGGTAGAAACATATTTATGATTACCCACATCTTTTACCAAATTTACATCCAAATAACTAATACATTCCTCATTTAACACATATAAATTTCAAAAACTCAGTAGTATTATTAATACATTCTAAGAATAATTCAACATCACTCTTCCCACCTTTCCAAATGATGAACAAATCATCCAGGTATCTCAAATACAATACACAATTCTGGTAAAGAGCATGTCCAAAACAAAAACCTACATTCTCATTCACACATAACAATATTGGCGTATAAGGGGCCACATTCTGCCCCATTGCTACACCTCTTTGTAGTAGAAATATTTGTTTATCAAAGAAGATGTAATTTTTAATCAATACTAATTCCATCATTTCTACATATTAATTGAAGTAATGTTATAATAAGCCCTTTCTAAACAAATAGTCTTCAAACCAATTTCAAACCCACATCATACGGTATAGATGAAAACAAATCCTTGATGTCAGTACTTAAAAAGAAAAATGTTGAATCAAATTCTACCAAGTTAAATTTGCCAAGAAAGTCCCATGAGTCAATGCATACATTTTCAAGAGGTCCTTTAATTTTATATCTAAGCATTTGGCAAAGGTAGAAGTAATATAATTCAGAGTGCCCACTATGGGACACATGGGGGGTCAATTAGGTCCTTATGTAGTTTGGGCAAACCAAACATAGTCAGTATAACTGGCAATTCACTTTCAAGTATTATAGTCAGATAAAGAAATATGTGATTCCAAACAGATATCACTTAATTGTGTTGAGATCCTAGCACATGCAATGTTAAATTCATTTAATGTTATAAGCATCACTAAAAAGACTAGAATAGATCCTATTAACATACTCTGGTAAGTTCATAATTACACCCCCCCCCCCAAATCAGGCTGCATAATCCATATTTTCATTTGCTGCAAGTCTCTAAGCAATTCCCCTTCTTCATAACTTAAATTGCTAACTACCCTTGTTCTGCCTCTTGTCACATACCTTAAATCAACTTCACATAATTTTTCAAACAGCAAAAGTGTGGGATGTAATGGAGGGTTACAAACACTAGGCACCCAAAGTTCATTTCTGCTATGTTCACAATTGTTATTCAACAACATTTTAAACAATTTTAAGATTAACAGAACATTAGCAATGTCCATTTTTGCTCCTGGTACAAACTTAAACCCCTTTGCAAACAAGTTAGCCATATTAGAGTCAAAGGCATGAGAAATGCAATGAAAAGCTTTGAAATCTCCAGTATTATTCACTATAATGTTCGGCATGTTAGAAGATGTCTGTGTATTTACAGTTCTCACATCCTCTGTTGAAAATTCCGACTTCATCTGTTCTAAGGTGGAAACCAGTGTTGTTGACAAGCCAGGAAGTTCCAGTGACTGTTTTGGTGTTTCTAAGGGGAGCCATAACTCAATACTCTCTTCTTTAGCAGAACTCACGACCTCTGGTAAGAGTTCCGATTCCATTTGTTGTTCTCAGGTGGAAAAGAGGGTTGTTGACGAACTGGGAGGTTCCGATAATTGTTGTTGTTGTAAACAGCTTTTAAGAGCATTGATAATCATGTAAACAATATAAAAATTCACAAATTGAAAAAACTAGAAAGGGGCCAGCATGAATATTCATCTAAGAAGGCATACCCTTTACCACCACCTTTTCAGTCATGAGGGAATCAGTCTGAACTATTGGCCAATGAACATGCTAGCACCGAATTCATGAATATGGATGAAGGGGCTGAACATGAAGTGAACCCCCTTTAGATCAACCAATGCTTCAGCGGTCAGAAAGGATAAAGGAGAGAGAACTGAATCATGGCCTCCCTCAGAAGTACCAGAAGAGTTATTGGAACCTCCCAGCTCATCAACAACCCTCTTTTCCACCTCAGAAAAACAGATGGAATCAGAACTTGTGAGTTCTGATAAAGAAGAGAGTATTGAGTTATGGCTGTCCTTAGAAACACCAGAACAGTCACTTGAACTTCCTGGCTTGTCAACAACATTGGTTTCCACCTTAGAACAACAGGTGGAGTCAGAATTTTTCAACAGAGGATGTGAGAACTTTAAATACACAGACATTTTCTAACATGCCGAACATGATAGTGAATAATACTGGGGATTTCAAAGTTTTTAATTACATTTCTCATGCCTTTGATTCTAATGTGGCTAACTTGTTTGCAAATGAGTTTATGTTTGTACCAGGAGCAAAAATGGGCATTGCTAATGTTCTGTTAGACTTAAAATTGTTTGTCAGGAAGATGAACTTTAAAAGTATGTTGAATAACAATTGTGAACATGGCAGAAATTAACTTTGGGTGCTTAGTGTTTGTAACCCTCCATTACATCCCACACTTTTGCTGTTTGAAAAATTATGTGAAGTTGATTTAAGGTATGTGACAAGAGGCAGAACAAGTGTAGTTAAGAATTTAAGTTATGAAGAAGGGGAATTGCTTAGGGACTTGCGGCAAATGAAAATACGGATTATGCAGCCTGATAAGGGGGGAGTTGTAATTATGGACTTACAAGAGTATGTTAATAGGATGTATTCTATTCTTTTTAGTGATGTTTATAACCAAGTTTCCTTAAATGAACTTAACATTGCATATGCTAGGATCTCAACACAATTAAGTGATATGGTTTTGGAATCAATTATTTCTTTATCTGACTTTAAATACTTGAATGTGAATTCTCCAGTTATATTGACCATGTCTGGTTTGCCCAAACTACACAGGGACCTAATGGACCCCCCCCCCCCCATGCATCCCATAGTGGATGCTCACAATTCTATTACTTCTACATCACCAAATTCTTAGATATAAAATTAAAGGACCTCTTGAAAAATGAACACCATTTATGTATTTACTCATGGGACTTTCTTGGCAAATGTAACTCAGTAGAGTTTGATTCAACATTTTTCCTTTTAACTATTGACATCAAGGATTTGTTTTCATCTATACCCCATGTGGGTTTGAATTGGTTTGAAGAATATTTGTTTAGGAAGGGATTATTACAAAATTTATATGTAGAAATGATTGTAGAAATGATGGAATTAGTATTGACTAACAATTACATCTTCTTTGATAAACAAATATTTCTACAACAAAGAGGTGTAGCAATAGGGGCAGCATGTGGCCCCTTACAATATTGTTATGTGTGAATGAGAATGTAGGTTTTTGTTTGGACATGCTCTTTTCCAGAATTGTGTATTGTATTTGAGATGCCTGGATGATTTGTTCATCATTTGGAAAGGTGGGAAGAGTGATGTTGAATTAGTCTTGGAATATATTAATAATACTACCAAGTTTTTGAAATTTACACGTGTTAAATGAGGAATGTAATAATTATTTGGATGTAAATTTGGTAAAAGATGTGGGTAATGGTAGATATGTTTCTACCATTTACAGGAAGCCCACATACTCCATTTTATTCTTGCATTTTGATAGTTCACACCCCTTGTCCCAAAAGAAAGCAGTTGTCAAAAGACAATTCATCAGGGCTGCCAGGATGATATTATTTGATGATTTTATGAATGAATGTGCTTTACTGGAATTGATGTTTCTTAAAAAAGACTACCTTAAAGAATTTGTGAGGGAGATTAAAATGGAAGTAATAAATAAGCGGGGAGGGGGTCTATGTTCCTATTTTAATGAGCTTGGAAGCTGATAACTTTCACAGTTTTACCGAGCATACTAATGTGGTTCATGAAAGTAATCTGACTGTACAACAAAATGCTGATGTTAATTTTAGGTTGGCCTTTACTACGAGATTTACTGTGAACTTCAAACAGGTGAAGGATGTTATTTTTAAAAATTGGTCTGTGCTTATGGACGACCGTGTAGTAAGGAACAAAATAGGTTCTAAGCCGGTGGTTGTATACAAGAGGGGTAATAACCTGAAGAATCTTATGGAGAGGCCACTTTGCCCACACAATTTTAAAGACAAACAACTTTGACAGATGTCCAAATGTGGGTGTTGTCATTTTTGTCCCTATATCAATATGGGGAACTCTTTGATTTTAATGGCTACCAGTTGAATATTAAAAGGAAGCACAATTCTAACAGCTTAGGAGTAGTATATGGGGCATTGTGGCAATGCTGCCCAGTATTTTATGTCATAAAAACTCTGCGCAAATGAAAAAATTGTATTTATGAACACATTTATGAAATAAATAAGAAAAAATGACCAATGCCCTATTTCGGCACTTATTGGATTTTGCTGAGCATCAGTTTAAGTTTGTGGTAATTGAACAAGTTAAACCTAATCCTACGGGTGGACCATGGCAACTTTTTCTTGAGCAAAGGGAGCTGTATTGGATTTTACGTTTGAGAGCAGTAGGTTGGCCTGGGCTGAATGAGATGGCATCCATTGGATGTATTTTAAAATTGAAAGCACCATGTAGATAAATTCAACAATTATTGTTGTTAATTATTTACATTATTTTTTCTATTTGAATTGCTTATAATAAGTTTTTTATGTATGTCACTATATGTATTTTAGAGTAATTGTGCATGTTTCTCTTTAAATGTGCAATGAGATGCTGATGTCATCTGGCTTATGGGTATTTAAAGTTCATTTGAGTTTATACTTTTATCTGATGAAGTCTTGTCATTGGCTGAAACAAACGCGCCAATAATAAATTTTGGAGAATGAGTCCTTGCTGCTATGTGGCTTTTTCTGTTATTTAAGAATGGTAGTGACAGGCATATTATCAGTATATGTAAGCACAGTAGTGACAGGCGTACATTAGTATAGCTAAGCATGGTAGTGACAGACATATTATCAGTATATATAAGAACAGTAGAGACTGATGTACATCAGTATAGGCAAGGATGGTACAGACAGACGTACAGTAGTATATGAAAGAATGGTACAGAGATACATACTGTACATCAGTATAGATAAGAATGGTACGGACAGAATGTCCTCAGTATACATAAGAACGGTGCTGACAGATGCATGTCAGAAAAGTAAGAACAGTACAGACAGAACTATGTTAGTATAGCTAAGAATGGTACAGACAGACAGACATCAGTATAAGTAAGAATGGTACTGACAGATGTAGATCAGTATAGCCAAGGATAGTACAGACAGACATACGCAAGTATAGGTAAGACAGACAGAGGCAGACATCAGTATATGTAAGAATGGCAGAGACAGACAGACATACATCGGTATAGGAAAGAATGGGAGAGATAAACATACATCAGTTTAGCTAAGAATGGTACAGACGTACATCAGTACAGGTAAGAATGGCAGAGAGACAGACATACAACAGTAATAGGAAAGAATGAGAGAGACAGACATACATCAATTTAGCTAAGAATAGTACAAGCAGACATCATTATTAGGTAAGAATGGTACAGACCGACATCAGTATAGGTAAGAATGGTACAGACAGACAATCAGAAAGGTACTGTCAGACACGCATCCATACAGGTAAGAGTGGTACAGAGAGACGGACATACATCAGTATAGGTAAGACTGGTGCAGACAAATATACATCAGTGCAGGAAAGAATAGCATAGACAGACATATGTCCGTCTGTCTGTACCATTCTTACATATACTGATGTATGTCTGTCACTACTGTTCTTATCTATACTGATGTACGTCTGTCTATATCAGTTACCTCTACTGATGTATGTCCAGTAGTATGCTTACCTGTACTGATGTATATGTGTTTGTATTGTTCATACCTCTGCTGAGATCTCTCTGTAACATTCCTATCTGTACTGATGTACATCTGTTAGTACTGTTCTCACCTATACTGATGTACGTCTGTCTGACCATTTTAGATTCACAGGTTCATAGATTAGTACTAGGCTAACTGCTCTTGTGGACCATATTAAGCCTAGTCAGTTATCACATGTAAGAATCATACCTTGCACTTTGTGCCTATAAGGTAGATACTTTAACCATTATGTCAGCCTCCCACCTATATACTGATGTACATCTGTCTGTACCATTCTTACTTAATACTGATGTCTGTCTGTACCATTCTTACCTAATACTGATGTCTGCCTGTACCATTCTTAGCTAATACTGATGTCTGCCTGTACCATTCTTACCTAATACTGATGTCTGCCTGTACCATTCTTACCTAATACTGATGTCTGCCTGTACCATTCTTACCTAATACTGATGTCTGCCTGTACCATTCTTACCTAATACTGATGTCTGTCTGTACCATTCTTACCTAATACTGATGTCTGCCTGTACCATTCTTAGCTAATACTGATGTCTGCCTGTACCATTCTTACCTAATACTGATGTCTGTCTGTACCATTCTTACCTAATACTGATGTCTGCCTGTACCATTCTTAGCTAATACTGATGTCTGCCTGTACCATTCTTACCTAATACTGATGTCTGTCTGTACCATTCTTACCTAATACTGATGTCTGCCTGTACCATTCTTACCTAATACTGATGTCTGCCTGTACCATTCTTACCTAATACTGATGTCTGCCTGTACCATTCTTAGCTAATACTGATGTCTGCCTGTACCATTCTTACCTAATACTGATGTCTGTCTGTACCATTCTTACCTAATACTGATGTCTGCCTGTACCATTCTTACCTAATACTGATGTCTGCCTGTACCATTCTTAGCTAAACTGATGTCGGTCTGTACCATTCTTACCTAATACTGATGTCTGTCTGTACCATTCTTACCTAATACTGATGTCTGTCTGTACCATTCTTACCTAATACTGATGTCTGTCTGTACCATTCTTACCTAAACTGATGTCTGTCTGTACCATTCTTACCTAATACTGATGTCTGTCTGTACCATTCTTACCTAATACTGATGTCTGCCTGTACCATTCTTACCTAATACTGATGTCGGTCTGTACCATTCTTACCTAATACTGATGTCTGCCTGTACCATTCTTAGCTAAACTGATGTCTGCCTGTACCATTCTTACCTAATACTGATGTCTGTCTGTACCATTCTTACCTAATTCTGATGTCTGCCTGTACCATTCTTAGCTAAACTGATGTCTGTCTGTACCATTCTTACCTAATACTGATGTCTGCCTGTACCATTCTTAGCTAAACTGATGTCGGTCTGTACCATTCTTACCTAATACTGATGTCTGCCTGTACCATTCTTAGCTAAACTGATGTCGGTCTGTACCATTCTTACCTAATACTGATGTCTGCCTGTACCATTCTTAGCTAAACTGATGTCGGTCTGTACCATTCTTACCTAATACTGATGTCTGCCTGTACCATTCTTAGCTAAACTGATGTATGTTTATGTCTCCCATTCTTTCCTATACTGACTTATGTCTGTCTGTCTCTGCCATTAAAATAAATAAATAAATAAAATATCAGTATAGGTAAGAATGGGACAGACAGACAGATGTGCAACAATATAGGCAAGAATGGTATAGACAGACAGACATCAGTATATATAAGAATGTTGCAGACAGACAGATGTACATCAGTAGAGGTAACAGCAGTAGAGGCAGACAGACATCAGTATACGCAAGAATGGTACTGACAGAAGTACATCAGTAGAGGTAACAATGGTACTTACAGAGGTACACAAATGTGGTAAGAACAGTACTGACATACATACAGGTAACTATGGTACAGGCAGATGTACTCCATATAAGTAAGAACGGTACATACAGATTAGACATACATCAGCATAGGTAAAAAAGGTACTAACATACGTGCATCAGTACAGGTAAGAACAATACAAACAAATGTATCTCAGGATAGGTAAGGAGCATTTCTGACATGTATGCCAATACAGGTAAGAGTAGTACAGACAGAAACATCATTATACGCAAGAACAGTATAGGCACACATACATCAGTATAGCTAAGAATGGTACAGACAGATGGACATCAGTATAGGTAAGAACAGTACTGAAGACATACTTAACAGTACAAACAGATGTACATCAGTATTGGTAAGAAGGTACAGACACATGTACACCAATCTAGCTAAGAATGGTACAGACAGATGGACATCAGTATAGGTAAGAACAGTACTGAAGACATAGATCGCTATACTTAACAGTACAGATAGACGTACATCAGTATTGGTAAGCCGGTACAGACACATGTACACCAATCTAGCTAAGACTGGTACAGATAGATGGACATCAGTATAGGTAAGAACAGTACTGAAGACATAGATCGCTATACTTAACAGTACAAACAGACGTACATCAGTAGTCCTAAGACTGTACACCAATCTAGCTAAGACTGGTACAGACAGATGCATGCACTCGAAACTCTCCTTAGCATGGAGAACATCGATATCTGTGCAGTAACAGAAACCTGGTTCAGGGCTCCCGAGAGCACCCCAGCACTACCAAGTTATACCTCATACCATGCTTTTCGGCCCCAAAACTTGGACCGAACCACAAAAGGAGGGGGAGTATCAATATTCATCAAAGATACCCACACCTCCAGGTTGGTGGCAAAGCACGAAGCATCAGAGACTATCCATGTGCAACTAACGGTGGGTAAAACTGCCTTCCAGTTTATAGCCTGCTACAGACCACCCTCCCAAACCCAGGAACCCCACTCAGCCTTCCTGAGAATACTGGAAAATATGAAGGTCTCTCCAAACACCATTATATTGGGCGACTTCAACTACCCAAACATAGACTGGGAGCATTACTCTAGCTCCAACACCCTAGCCCAAAGGTTCCTAGAATTTATAAACTCAAATGCTATGGAACAACTTGTTACCACTCCCACAAGAGGGGAAAACATACTGGACCTGATCATCACCAACATGGGGACTCTATGCTCCAGACCAGAAGTGTATCCCTCACTGGTAAGATCAGACCATAAACTAATCTCACTGGATATTCACATCCCGACCCCACCCCTGCCCAGAAAACCACAGTGAAAAACTTCTCTAAAGCAAATTTCACACTCCTCTAAACTGAGGTGGAATCCTTCAAAGCCCCGGCCTGTGGAAAATCGGCCCAGACCGCAGAATCCTTTATAAACGCATTCTATGAACACCTTCAGGAATGCATGGATCATCATCCCAAATAAAACTAAGACCCAATCCTCAAGCTACTAAATGATAGAGCAAAATCCCAAAAGGGAAGGCATCACTGATCAGTATTAGCAAAAACTACGGGCACACATAAAATTGTCTAAGGCCAGCTTCGAGAGAAAAATTGCACAGGACACTAAGGATAATCACAAGGCTTTCTTTAGTTATGTTAGGAACCTGGGTGGTAATTCCCAGATATGCTCAGAATTAGTCCAAAATGACAAAAATACACTGAACCCACAGACATTGCCAACATCCTAGCTGACAGGTTCAGCGCAAACTTCTCCCCTCCCCACCAAAAGGGCAAATATCTATCCCAGCAGAGTGCTGCCCCCCTGACATCTCAGATGCTCAGGTAAGAGCCGCCCTCTCCAAAGCAAAAAACACAGCATCAATGGGACCAGATGGTGTCCCGGGCTGCGTCCTACATGAACTCCAAGAAGAGCTAAACCCAAACATAAAACTACTGTTCAATCTCAGCCTTACTACAGGATATGTGCCCAAAGAGTGGTGTACAGCAACAGTGGTTCCTCTCCATAAAGGTGGTGCCTCAATGGATCCTGGAAACTATCGCCCCATAAGCCTGACTAGCTTGGTCTGCAAAGCTATGAAAAGGATCATCATGGACCTCATAAATAAAGATATTGGGGACCTACAAACACTGGATCCTACCCAGTTCGGCTTTGTTAAGGGCAGATCCCGCCTCTTAAACCTGGTTGATTTATTTGAAACAGTCACCAAGGCCATTGACGAGGGGAAGGTGGTCCACACAGCCTACCTGGACCTCGCAAAAGCCTTCGATACAATACCCCACTCGGGCATTATAGATAAGCTCACCAGCTTAAATATAAACCCCTATGTCACTAGATGGATTGCAAACTGGCTCAAGGACAGAACCCACATGGTTAGAATTGCTGGAGCCATGTCAGACTCCAAACCAGTTACAAGTGGTGTCCCACAAGGCTCAGTCCTGGGACCTCTCTTGTTCGGTATATATTTCTCGGAGGTACAGGCCAACACGGAAGGACTGTGGCTGACCAAGTTCGCAGATGACTGCAAACTGGGCACCATAATCGACTCTCCAGCCAACACAAGCATCCTCCAAAAGGGCCTCATAGAAACAGACAACTGTTGCCAGAGCCATGGCCTCAAGTTAAATACCAAAAAGTGTATAGTCATCCCCTTTGGCAAAAACAAAGTGCCCGCAAATTACCACATAGGTGGTAATCCATTAAGTACAGAAGAAGTAATTAGGGACCTGGGGACCCAAGTTGATAGCAATCTCTCATTTGACAACCACGTGGCCAAAGTGGTTAGAAAAACATTTTATATAGCCCACCTAATCATGAAGGAATTCACATCTAGATCAGGAGAGGTCATCGTGCCTCTTTACTCATCCCTCATCAGGCCCATAATTGAGTACAATGCCCCTTTTGGGATGTACCTTACCAGACACCTGCAGCAACTGGAAAGACCCCAAAAGTACTTCACCAAGAGGATCAAAGGGCTCAAACAGATGCCATATGCTGCCCGGTTAAAGAAACTCCAGCTCTACTCAGTGGCATACCGCCTGTTCAGAGGCGATCTGTGCCTGACATATAAAGCCATGTCCAACCCGGAATTAATGGACATGCTGCACCTCAGAAAATCCAAATCCCATCGAGCTCGTGCTCGAGACTTGAACTTCAGCACTGAAATAAATAGGACATGCTGGAGGGACAGATTCATAACCCAGAGGCTCCCTTCACTCTGGAATAAAATCCCAGTCCAGGTTAGGCAGAGTCCCTCATTGACTCTCTTCAAGAGGAATCTTGATGAGTGGATGGGAGATCGTAGGTTTACCCTGGGTATCACTTCTGTGTCACTGTTAGACAGAGGCACAGTATACTAACCTCGAAAAAGGGCATAGCAAAATAAATTTAAAATGGGTGGCGAAAGCCAAACACATTCTGGCTAGGCTTATAAATGCCCTAGGGCAGATAGCCTAGTATGAACCTATGAACCTATGGACATCAGTATAGGGAAGAACAGTACTGAAGACATAGATCACTATACCTAACAGTGCAGACAGACGTACATCAGTATTGGTAAGACGGTATAGACACATGTACATCAATCTAGCTAAGAATGTTAAAGAGAGATAGACATCAGTATAGGTAAGAACAGTACTAAAGACATAGATCGCTATACTTAACAGTACAGACAGACATACATCAGTAGTCCTAAGACTGTACAGACACATGTACACCAATCTAGCTAAGACTGGTACAGACAGATGGACATCAGTATAGATAAGAACAGTAGTGAAGACATAGATCGCTATACTTAACAGTACAGACAGACGTACATCAGTATTGGTAAGATGGTACAGACACATGTACACCAATATAGCTAAGAATGGTACAGACAGATGGACATCAGTATAGGTAAGAACAGTACTAAAGACTTAGATCGCTATACTTAACAGCACAGGCAGACGTACATCAGTATTGACAAGAAGGTACAAACACGTACACCAATCTAGCTAAGAATGGTACAGACGGATGGACGTCAGTATAGGTAAGAACAGTACTGAAGACATAGATCGCTATACTTAATAGTAGAGAGAGACGTACATCAGTATTGGTAAGAAGGTATTGACACATGTACACCAATCTAGCTAAGAATGGTACAGACAGATGGACATCAGTATAGGTAAGAACAGTAGTGAAGACATAGATCGCTATACTTAACAGTACAGACAGACGTACATCAGTATTGGTAAAAATGGTACAGACCTACAGACATCAGTACAGGAAAGAACGGTACTCAAAGATGTACATCAGTATAGGTAAGAATGGTGACAGATAGACAGATGTATATCAGTATAGTTAAGAGTGGTACAGACAGACATATGTACATCTCCATAGGTAAGAACAGTACTGACAGACATGCATCAGTACAGGTAAAAATCAGTAACATAAGAAAGGTACAGACTGACAGAAGTATGTCAGTATATGCAAGTACAGAACAGACAATCATACATCAGTATAAATAACAATGGTACAGACACAGACACACATCAGCATAGGTAAGAATACTACAAACAGATGTTCAGACAGACAGACAGACAGCAGTACAGATAGGAATGGTATAGACAAGAGAGACATCAGTATTCTTCCAAATGGTACAGACAGACAGTCAGATGTACTCCAGTATAGATAAGAATGGTACAGACAGATGTACATCAGTATATGTAAGAATGGTACAGAGAGACATACATCAGTACAGGTAAGAACAGTACAGACAGACAGACATCAGTACAAGTAAGAATCCTACAGGGTGATGTACATCAGTATAGGTAAAAAGGGTACTGACATACATACATCAGTAGGTAAAAATGGTACAGACAGAGGAACATCGGTATGGGTAAGATGTGTAAAGACAGACATATGTCAGTACTGGTAAAAATGGTCAAGACAGAGAGATGTGCATCAGTATAGTTAAGAACGGTACTGCCAGACATACATTAGTATAGATAAGAAAATTACAGACAGACATCAATATATGTAACAAAGGTACAGACAGACATACTTCAGTACTGGTAAGAACGGTACTGACAGACATCAGTATGTGTAAGAATGGTGTGGAGATACATACTTCAGTATAGGTAAGAATGGCACAGGCAGACACTCAGTATGGGTAAGAATGCTACAGACAGAATGTACATCACTTTATGTAACAATGGTACAGACAGACAGACATCAGTATAGTAAGTATGGTAGTGACAAAGCAGTATACGTAAGAAAGGTACAGACAGATGAGTACCCATATAAGTATGAAAGGTACTGACAGACTGACATACATCAAGATAGGAAAGAATGATGCCGACAGACATACACCAGTAAGGTGAAAACAGTACAGAAAGACATACATCAGTATAGGTAAGAATGGTACAGACAGACATATACCAGTAAGGTGAAAACGGTACAGAAAGACATACATCAGTATAGGTAAGAATGGTACAGACAGACATACATCAGTATCAGTAAGAGTGGTACAGGCAGATGTGCATAACTATGAGTAATAATAGTACAGACACTACATCAGTCTAGCTAAGAATGGTACAGACATACATCAGGGTAGGTAAGAACAGGACATAAAGATAGGCATCATTAGGTAAGAACAGTACTAAGAGATGTAAACCAGCAGAGGTTAGAATGGTACAGAGAGACGTACATCAGTAGTGGTAACAATCGCATAGACAGACATACATCAGTGTAGGTAAAAATGGAACAGGCAGATGAACATCAGTATAAGTAAAAATGGTACTGACAAACATGCATCTTTATAGGTAAGAATGGTACAGACAGGCAGACAGACATACATCAGTATAGGAAAGAGAACTACAGAGAGACAGACATCAGTGTAGGTAAGAATGGTATAGAGAGGCATACATCAGTATTGGTAAGATTGGCACGGAAAGACGTACATCAGTAAAGGTAATGATGGTACAGGCACACATACCTCAGTGTAAGTAAGAATGGAACAGAACATTGTCCATCAGTATAGGTAAGAACTGTACTGACAGACATACATCAGCATAGGTAACAGCTGTACAGACAGATATTCATCAGTATAGGTAGGAATGCTACAGGCAGACATACTTTAGTATTAGAACAGAACTGACAGATGCACATCAATATAGGTAACAACGGTACAGACAGACATCACAGGTAAGAATGGAAAAAACATACATACATCAATAAGAAAGAACAGTACTCAAAGACGTACATCAGTATAGTTAAAAATGGTGCAGAAAGATGTACATCAGCATAAAAAAGAATGGTACAGACAGACATCAGTATAGGTAAGAATGTTACTGACAGACATGCATCAGTATAGGTATGAATGGTACAGATAGACAGATATCAGTAGAGGTAAGAACAGTACAAACACAGACATCAGTAAAGATAAGAACGGCACAGACAGACATACATCTGTATTTGTAAGAATGGAACAGACGTGCATCAGTATAGATAGTAATGATACAGAGAGACATACACATGTATAAATAAGAATGGCAGGGACAGACATACATCAGTATAGCTAACAGCAGTACAGAAAGACAAGCATCAGTATAGGTAAGAATGGTACAGATAAACAGATATACATCAGTATAGGTAAGAAAAGTAATGACAGACATACATCAGTATGGTGAGAACTGTACTGACAGAATGTACACCAGTACAGGTAACTATGTTACAGAAAGACAAACCTCAGTATAGGTAAGAATGGTACTAACAGACATACAGCAAAAAGGTAAGAATGGTTCAGACAGGCAGACAGACATACATCAGTATAGTTAAGAAAGGTACTAACAGATGTGCATCAGTGTCAAAATCGCAAAGCCTGGTACCTACAGACATACATCAGTATATGTAAGAATGGTGCAGACAGATATAGATCAGTATAAGTAAGAACTGTACTGAGAGATGTGCATCAGTATAGGTAAGAATGGTACAGAAAATTGTACATCAGTATAAGTAAGAATGGTACAGACAAACAGACATCAGTACAGTTAAGAATGGCACAGACAAATGCATCAGTGTAGGTACGAATGGTACTGTCCGACATATATCAGTGTAGGTAAGAATGATATAGAAAGACATAAATCAGTGGGTCTACCTGAAAACACTGAATGCTGACAATGCCGACAACGAGATAACCGACACCGGAAGATCGACAACGGAGATGACCGACGATTGAAAATCCCGACGTTGAGAACACTGATGTTAAGGTAAGTGTGTGATAGTGACGGACGTTAGGGTCAGGGTGCGGGTAAGGTAAGTGTGCGATAGCGACAGACTGTAAGGTTAGGGGCGGGTTAAGTGAGTTAGGGTTAGGGTGCAGGTAAGGTAAGTGTGCAATAGTGACAGACTTTAGGGATACGAGCAGGTTAAGTGAGTGAGGGTTAGGGCGCGGGTTAGGTGAGTGTGCGATAGTGACGGACCTTAGGGTTAGGGTTTGGTTTAAGGTTAGTGTATAGATAGTTGTGTATGTAAGGTTTAGTGTAGGTTTGTAAGGTTTTTGGTGTGCTTGTGTTGTGTGTGTGTTTTAAGGAAAAGGTTTTTGTTTTGTTTTGTTGATTGTCAGGATTGTGGTTTGTCGGGCATGTGAAGTTTCATGTTTTTGAACTTTCTGTTTTGTGGTGTCGGTTATCTCGTTGTCGGTGTTTTTGCATGTCAGTGTTTTCAGGTAGACCCAAATCAATATAGGCAAAAATGGTAAAGATAGATGTACATCAGTATAGGTAAGTGCAGAACAAACAAACTGACATCAGCATAGGTAAGAATGCTATAGACAGACAGAATAGTACAGACAAACGTACATCAGTATACTGTTAGACATACAATAGTATAGGCAATAATACTACAGACAGAAACATACATCACTGTAGCTAAGAATTCTACACACAAGCAGACATCAGTATAGGTAAGATTCATACTGACAGACATACGTCAGCACAGCTAAGAACGGTACAGACACACATCAGTATGGGTAAGAATGGAACAGGCAGATGAACATCAGTATAAGTTAGAATGCTACAGTGAGACATACATCAGTACTGGACAGAAAGGTACAAACAGATGTACATCAGTACAAGTAAAAACGGTACTGACAAACATACATCTGTATAGGTAAGAGTGGTACAGACAGGCAGGCAGACATACATCAGTATAGGATAGAGCGCTACAGAGAGACAGACATCAGTGTAGGTAAGAATGATACTGACAGACATAAATCAGTGTAGGTAAAAACGGTAAAGACAGATGTACATCAGTATAGGTAAGTACAGAGCAAACAAACTGACATCAGCATAGGTAAGAATGGTATAGACAGACATACATCAGAAAAGTACAGACAAGCGTACATCAGTATACTGTCAGAGATCAGTATACTATAGACAATAACACTATCAAAGGATCATAGGAAGTTACTAGGCTATTGGCCTAGTAGGCTATTGGCCCCAAGGCCCTTATAAGCCTAGCCAAGAATTTAGCCCATGCTCCAAAATGTCAGCACCCTATGCCACTGTCCATCAGGGACATAGGTGGAATCCCAGGAATGTATTTTCTGTTCTCCATCCAGTTATCCAGGTTGCGCTTAAAAAGGTTTAATGAGGTACTCTGCTTTACATGGAGAGGGAGGCTATTCCACAAAAGGGGTAGTTTCTGGGACACAAATCTGTCCTGCCAATAAGTCCTATTGATGTCACAGACCAGGTTGAGGTCTCCCATGTGGGTTACTCGAGTGGAGCTTGACTTGCGGATATGCAGCAGTCCCATCAGGTTGGGATCTGAAATTGCTTTGTATGCCAGACAGAGGTCACCTCTGAGGAGTCTGTAGGAGACTGAGTAGAGGGACATGGCTTTTAGCCTATCTGTGTAGGGTAGATGTTTGAGGCCCTAAAGTCTTCGGGTGAGGAATCTCTGTGGTCTCTCCAGCTGCTGCATGTGCTTTGCGAGGTACATGCTGAAAGGAGCATTGTATTCAATAATCGGTCTTATAAGGGAAGAATACACGGATGTTACAGACAGAAACATGTACATCACTGTAGGTAAGAAATTGTGCACACAGGCAGACATCAGTATAGGTAAGAATTGTACAGACAGATACACATCAGTATGGGTAAGAGTGCAACAGACAGACGTTCATCAGTATAGGTAAGAGTGGTACAGGTGGCCGGACAGACATCAGTACAGGTAAGTACAGTAGTGATAGCCGTACATCAATATGTGTAAGAATGGTATAGACAGACAGGCAGACATCATCAGTATATAAATGGTACAGACAGATAAACGTACATCAGTATAGGTAAAAACAGTACTGACAGATGTACATCAGTAAAGCTAAGAACGGTACTTACAAATGCTCATCAGTTTACGTAAGAATACTACAGATAAACAGACATACATCACTATAGGTAAGAAACGTACTGACAGACGTACATCAGTAAAGTTAAGAATGCTATTGACAGTCATACACAAGTATAGGTAAGTAGGGTACACACAGACATTTATCAGTATACGTAAGACTAGTGCTGACAGACATATATCACTATAGGTAAGAATGGTACAAACAGACAGCCATACATTAGTAGAGTTAAGAAAGGTACTGATAGATATACATAAGTAAGGAAAGAATGATACAAACAGACACTCATCAGCGTAGGTAAGGACAGTACAGACAGACACACATCTGTAAAGGTAAGAATGGCATAGACAAACTACATCAGTATAGGTAAGAACAGTACAGATGACTTACATCAGTACAGGTAAGAACAGTACAAGTAGAAATATACCACTATCAGTAAGAATGGTACGGACAGACATCCATCACTATAGGTAACAATGGTACAGACTGACAGATGACAACAGTATATCTAAGAACGGAATAGACATAAAGACATCAGTATAGGAAAGAACAATACTGAAAAATGTACATTAGAATAGGTAAGAACAGTGCACACAGACGTGCAACAGTATTTGTAAGAATGTTACAGATGACTGTACATCATTATAGGTAAGAATGGTACAGACAGACATACATCAGTATGGGTAAGAATGTACAGACAGACATGCATCAGTGTAAGTAAGAACAGTACAGACAGACATCAGTAAGAACTGTACTGACAGACGTACATCGATCAGTATAGGTAAGAAAGGTGCAGACAAACATACATACATACATCAGTATAGATCAGAATGATACCGACAAATGTACATTAGTAAAGGTAAGCATGGTACAGACAGACATACATCAGTATGGGTAGAATGGTACAGACAGATATACATCAGTATGGGTAGAATAGTACAGACAGATGTAAATCAGGATAGGAAAGAATGGTACGGACAGACTTACATCAGTATAGGTAAGAATGGTACAGACAGACAGGTAAGAATGGTACAGACAGACATAAATCAGCATAGGCCAGAATGGTACCGACAGATATACATTAGTACTGTACCTCTTAGAGCAGGAAATCTGGACAAAGCCACAAATAATGGGGGAGAGGGACAAAAGCCCAAAACTAAGGTCATATTTTATAAATTGCTCTTACAAACTTAGAAAGTTGATAGAACAACAGGTTTTGCATAAGAATAGATTTTCTGAAGGATATGAAATCTGAACTCAAAGGTTTGCCATTATTTTCTGACTTCAGTCCTCAATGGTTTGACAGTGATTTTCCAGAAAAGCACAATTTTATGAGAAACAGACCAAAAATATAAGGTAAAAATCTGGGCATTCTGCAAAAATCTGGACAGTTGAGAGGTATAATTAGTATAGGTAAGCATTGTGCAAGACCGACATAAATCAGTGTAGGTAAGAATGGAACGGACAGACGTACATCAGTTTAGATAACGATGGTACTGACAAACACACATAAGTGTACATATGACCAATACATACAGACAGACAAACATCAATATAGATAAGAGTGGTATAGACCAACAGAGAGACAGACATCAGTATATGTTGAAAGGGTACAAACAGATGTACATGCATATAGGTAAGTATGGTACAGAGACAGAGACTTACATCACATAAGTAAAAATGGTACAGAAACACATACATCAGTATAGGCAAAAATGGTACAGAAGGACAGATGTACATCAGTATAGGTAAGAAAGGTATGGACAGATATACATCAGTACAGGTGAGAACAGTACAGACAAACAAAAATCAGTGTAGGTAAGAACATTACTGACAGATATACAGTACATCAGTATAGGAAAGAAGGATACAGACATACATACATCACTACAGGTAAGAATGGGACTGACAGATGTACATCACTATAGGTAACAAAGCTACAGACAGACATCACTGTAACTAAGTAAGGAACAGACAAACACATCAGTATAGAAAAAGAATGGTACTGAAAGATGTACATCAGTATAGGTTAGAATGGCGCACAGACATACAACAGTACAGATAACAGAGCAAACGATTGTACATCATTATAGGTAGGAATGATAGAGACAGACATGCATCAGTATAGGTAAGAATGGTAAAGAGACGCACATCAGTATAGGTGAGAATGGTAAAGAGACGCACATCAGTATAGGTGAGAATGGTAAAGAGACGCACATCAGTATAGGTGAGAATGGTAAAGAGACGCACATCAGTATAGGTGAGAATGGTAAAGAGACGCACATCAGTATAGGTAAGAATGGTAAAGAGACGCACATCAGTATAGGTGAGAATGGTAAAGAGACACACATCAGTATAGGTAAGAATGGTAAAGAGACGCACATCAGTATAGGTAAGAATGGTAAAGAGACGCACATCAGTATAGGTGAGAATGGTAAAGAGACGCACATCAGTATAGGTAAGAATGGTAAAGAGACGCACATCAGTATAGGTGAGAATGGTAAAGAGACACACAGTATAGGTGAGAATGGTAAAGAGACGCACATCAGTATAGGTGAGAATGGTAAAGAGACGCACATCAGTATAGGTAAGAATGGTAAAGAGACGCACATCAGTATAGGTCAGAATGGTAAAGAGACGCACATCAGTACAGGTAAGAATGGTAAAGAGACGCACATCAGTATAGGTGAGAATGGTAAAGAGACGCACATCAGTATAGGTGAAAATGGTAAAAAGACGCACATCAGTATAGGTGAGAATGGTAAAGAGACGCACATCAGTATAGGTGAGAATGGTAAAGAGACGCACATCAGTATAGGTGAGAATGGTAAAGAGACGCACATCAGTACAGGTAAGAATGGTAAAGAGACGCACATCAGTATAGGTGAGAATGGTTCTGACAGGCATACATCACTATACATAACTAACAGACAGACATACATCATTATAGACAAGTATGGTACAGACAGATGTACAACAGTATAGGTAAGAACATTAATGAAAGACATACATCAGTATACGTAACGGTACAGACTGACACCTTTGCATCATTAATAGTATGAACAGTACTGACAGAGAAACATAGTTATATGCAAGAATGGTAATGACAGATGAACATCAGTATAGTTTAGAACGATAAAGACAGACTTACATTAGTATAGGTAATAATGGTAAAGACCGACTTACATCAGCATAGGTAATAATGGTACAGACAGACATGTACATCAGTATAGGTAAGAATGGTAGAGACAGACAGATGTACCTCAGTATAAGTAGGAACGGTACTGACTGACACACATCAGTAAAGGTAAGAATGGGGCAGACAGACAGATGTACCTCAGTATAAGTAGGAACGGTACTGACTGACACACATCAGTAAAGGTAAGAATGGGGCAGACAGACAGATGTACCTCAGTATAAGTAGGAACGGTACTGACTGACACACATCAGTATAGGTAAGAATGGTACAGACAGACAGATGTACCTCAGTATAAGTAGGAACGGTACTGACTGACACACATCAGTATAGGTAAGAATGGGGCAGACAGACAGATGTACCTCAGTATAAGTAGGAACGGTACTGACTGACACACATCAGTATAGGTAAGAATGGTACAGACAGACAGATGTACCTCAGTATAAGTAGGAACGGTACTGACTGACACACATCAGTATAGGTAAGAATGGTACAGACAGACAGATGTACCTCAGTATAAGTAGGAACGGTACTGACTGACACACATCAGTATAGGTAAGAATGGTACAGACAGACAGATGTACCTCAGTATAAGTAGGAACGGTACTGACTGACACACATCAGTATAGGTAAGAATGGGGCAGACATTAGTAAAGGATAATACTGTAATTTCAGTACGTCAGTATAGGTATGACCAAGACAGACAGACATACATTAGTACAGGTAAGAATAGTACTGACAGATGTATATCAGTATAGTTAATAATGGTAAGGACAGACATATCAGTACAAGTAAACATGGTACAGACAGACATACATCAGTGTACATAAGAAAGGTAAAAGACAGACGTATGTCAGTATGCCTAAGAATGGAAGACAGACAGACATACTTGATCATAGGTAAGAACAGTACAGACAGACATAAGTGTAGGTCAGAATGGTACATTAGTTAAGAATGGTACAGACGTACATCAATTTAGATAAGAACAGTACTGAAAAACACACCTAAGTGAATGCAAGAATGGTACAGACACAGACTTGCATCAGTATAGGTATGAGATGTACAGACAGACATTGCTGCAGGTAAAAACAGTATTGACAGACATACATCAGTACAGCTAAGAATGGTACAGACAGATGCACATCAGTATAGGAGCAACAGTTGCAATGAGGCTGTAGCGTATAACATTTTTCAATAAAGATTTTAAAAAGTTTAACACTTTCATCCACACAAATATCAGGAGTTTATCAGAACTAAATTACACCCATCACTCCTCTCTTTTGAGCATTCAAGGGTGGAAAACATTATTTAACTTCAATAAATTAATCAATTAAGACATTTAAAATGCAGTTTGAAAATTGATGATTAAAATGTTAATATTAAGAACATTCATTGTCTTTCTATTACAGATTTGATCACAAAAAATACAACAATTAAAGTACGAGAACCTAATAATCTTTAAAATGCATTACCACGCATTTGGAACTTCATTGTAAATTCCAAAAATCAATGTGGATAAATCACATTGTTTATCTCAAGTTAAGGTACTAAACTAAAACACCATAAATAAATTAGAGTTGTTCCATAAACACCATTAACTTGCATAAATACTGACATTTTTCTGACTTGCATGTGAAATGTTTGTATAAATAAGTGTAATATGTTATGTGATAAAATGATACAACCAAAAGCCATTCATAAAGATTGTTTTCTGCTTTGTATAATTTATTTTTCAGCTTCATTGCCGTTACTTTTAGTACACTAGAAATAGATATTACATCATTTAAGCTGGGCTTTTTACTGGCATTCAAAGTTGTCACAATAGTTCTCTTTATTCAATAATACAACCACAAGGATCACCCCAGGGTTCTGAAGAACCTGCTCCAAAGCAACAAAAAAAAAATTGTTTTTGTTTTCACCACATACAATCTTATGTCTATATAATGTGTGCCTCATTATTTTGTTTAGCATCATAAAGATATCTATAAATTAATCTATGAAGCGAACACTGGGTCTTACAGACATAAAAAGAAAAACAAGCATCACAAAAGGCTAAGTATACTATTCCAATGCTATTACAATTGGAACTCTACTTAAAGTGAAAGGTAAAGCCTATATTAGGTAAACTCATCACCTTACCTTCATAGATGTAACTACATTGTTTGCAGGCACAGTATTTTCTGGTACCATTGGTGTACCCTCCTTTGGTGTTTAAACTATGAACTGACACTTTTTTCTATTTTCTCCTTTAAATTAAAACACCTTTTGAAAGTTCTCTTACTGCAGGGTCTTCCCCAAAGATTTTTAAATTTGCTTTCACCAAATTCATAATGGTGTTGCTTTCTTGTGAGTATCGTAATGCCAAATCATTACCAAAGCGCACCTCATTCTCTTTACCATTCACAGTACCACCCAACCCTTGAAGGCATACAGGTATCCAATCTCCCAAAATGGGAAGCAAGTTTGAACGTTTGAACTTCTTCCGCTATTAATTTTTTGATGGACTTTTTCCAAGTAAGCTATCAGGGTAACCCCCATTCACAGAGCATAGACTTCAAAACTCTATTTCAGCTGTTAAGTCTGCTTCATCTTATCCTGGCTAATTGCACCATTTGGCCTTTTACCAAACTACGTTTTTGCTTAAACGATGGCAACTTTCAAAGTGCAGGTAACTATTAGAATAAGTCAGCTTTTGGTGTAACCTAGAATTAAATCTTTTCAAACCTCCAAAAAAATCAAATAGCTGATCTTCTCAACAGAAAAATTGTAAGTAAAGAACAAAAATGTGTTATTAGCATTCAAGTAAATCAATAGTTCTACCTCTCCCCCTTCCATATTATAAAAATATCATTCAAGAATCAGAAGTAGACAATGAGGTTTTTAACATAAGTGCAGGGAAATGCATATCTCTGCTCCGAGTATCACATTATGATGTCTGCATAAAGTGGTGCACAAACAGCACGCATTGCAATGCCGCTAACTTGTTTGTAATACTCACCCTCAAAAAATACATACTTGTTACTCAATATAATTTCCAAGAGTTCACATAATGTGGCAACTTTGCCATTGTCAAAGTCACTTTGTGTGCTCACAGATTCATTAAACCATTAAAACCCGGGATGCAAGCAGACAAGTCCTTAACATCAACAGTAACTAGATACTGATTTTCCTGGAAAACTTCTTGTTTGATGCTACTTGGAAAATCCTCTGAATCTTTTAAAATGTATTGGAATGGTGACTAACCCTTTAATACAGTGATCAATGTATTAAGCCAAAGCGTGGGTTTTGAAGCCTGTGGCTGCTGTAATGGGCCAGAGTAGTGGATCATAAATGTTTCTGTGTATTTTAGGTATACCAATGATATTTGGTACAACCAAATACTCCACATTAAGAAATTGATACCTCTGACCATCAATCCTGCTGCCTAAAAGTAAATTGTGTAAGAATGTATCAATCTTACTGTATTCCACATGAATCTCATTCTTAGAAATTCTATGGTATTGTTTCTCATTGTTCAACAAAGTGAACATTTTACTCGAGTAAGCAATACTGTGCATAATTAGTACGAGTAATCAATACTGTGCATAATTACCATGAGTAATCAATACTGTGCATAATTACCACAAGTAATCAATACTGTGCAAAATTACCATGAATAACTAATACTGTGCATAATTACCATTCCCTCATTTTTGTCTGGTTTCATAACATGTATGTCATGGTTACTAGTAATCTCTTTGCAACAAAGTCACCTCCTCCTGGATTATGTTGCGTTTCCATTTGAACTGTTTCTTGGCATACCATTTATGAATAATATTAACACACATTTTTTTTCAAAAATACTGATAGTTGGGTGCAATGGGGGATTAAAAATACACTTCCTTGTTAAACAAAAATCTGTGACCTGCTGGTTCACATCCCTCTTGTTGTCAAAAAACAATACAACCAAATTTAACTTTCTAGCAAATAGTTTAACATCCAGGATGGTTTCTCCACTCTCCATCCTGGGAGAGGGCACAAATATGAAACCCTTTTTAAATAAACTAAAGTACCTAATAGCAATATCAAGGGTGCTGTAATATTTAGGAACCTTGCGAACTGCATATAATTCCTTCACTGCCAATGGAATATTCAGTGTCAAAACACAATGGTAAGGGAATACTAAACAGGCCATAACCCACACACCTGATTTCTTTCATCCCTTGCCTTTCTTTCTTCTTCCTTCAGGGGCTCACCATTGCAAATTCTTTCTCTTGAGCAAACTCCATTTTCTGGGCTACCCTCTGTGTCCTCCTCCTTGGTGAAAAGTGCGTACAGTCTAAAACAGCCTCCTCATTATAGTCGTTATTGGGGTTTCTAACTTCAGTGTTAGCATTACAGTCCTCATCATCAAAAAAAGAATTTGGCTTAGGATAAGCCATGCCATTGGAATATTCTCTCTCATCACTACATTTTGTTTTAGCTTTTCTCATCTTTACTCCAGAAACTATTCTATCCACATGGTCAAAAATCATTCATGCACTTACCATAATAAACTTCATAAAGTAGGTCTTATTTTAACTTAAAATCAGTCTCATGAATTTCTTATAAAAACCTTTCCAATTGCATCTCATTAGCTTTCACCTTGAGTGCAATAACTTTAAATCCAGTCATCAGAAATGTCAAGCAGTTTCCTGTAAAAACTTGCATCCATCCCATTTGGAAACTTCTACAACCTTACTCCTCTAGGGACTCTTTTGACAGTTGAACAGTCTTTTAAAAAACTGTTGTCAACTTGCAGGGTTTTATATTTAACCGGTTTCTTTTGAAATACCCCTAATAATGCCTCAGAAGTCAAAGGGTGAACATTAACAGATTGTGGATCACAAACTGTACCTCGAGAGTCAGCCAACAACTGATCCAAGTAGAAAATGGAGGAAGCCAGTTCATCATTATCAACAGCCTCTGGCAATGACCCACCACTGTGGAAATCTCCTCCCAAACTCTCAAAACCATGAACCACTTCCCTTTGTATACTAGCATTGGTAATTCTTGCAGTTCCACCAATTTCAGCAGTAACCCACGTAGAATGCCCAAGTCTCCTCTCTCCACTACTTCCGTTTGCATTCACTGTGCTGTCTGGTCTGTACGGAAGCTCCAATGAAACAAAAAGCACTGCTGAATTGTCATGGTTAGAGTACCTGTCTTCTCTCCATTCATGGAACCCAACTGCTGGGTCAAAAGTTTAATGAGTTGAGTTAATTCACCCAAAACAGTGTGTAACATCACAATGTTGGTATACGGTATTCCAAAACCACTCAACCTGACCTCTCCATGCTCCCCAAGTTGCAACAGTAGTCCAATGCTGGCCATAATACAATTTATTTATTTTATTTATTTTACATTTGTTAACCGGGGATGTCTGACTGAGCCAAAAAGGCCCTTTTTCAGCAGAGGCCCGGGGAGAAAAGCTCTACATAAAAAATTACAGATACATTTAGTTATTTAGACATGATCAGTATACACACAAATTACAAAAGACATGTTTTTACAGTGGTATGCAGCACATCAACAGATACAGTGGAGAGAACAAACAAAAAATATTAATTTAAAAATAAACAATTAATAGATTTGTGGTATACAGCTGAAATTTGGAACATAGATAGAATACATACATAGTACACAGGTACAGTACATACACTGTAGATTAGCCAGTTTTTGTGAGTAAGACTGAAAACTATTATCAAGTACTCTAGGTTTAGTATGTGTACTTTATCCGCTTTCACTAGCCTGGGGAGCAATCATGGCACTGCCAACTTTGCTTGAGATGTTGCCTGACGAGATCTTTAAAAGAGGCTTTGGATGATGTGTTTTGAATGCTAGTGGGGACAGAGTTCCATTTTTTAGCCACTGAACTACTATATAGTGACTCTCCAAAGCTATTGTAGCTGTTGGTGACTTCTAGTAGTAGTTTGCTTGATGATCTAAGAGGCCTTTTGGCTGAGTGATGTACTAGGTTTTTGAGGGCAGAACACTTATTGGGGAGGTAATAGATTGAATGACAGAGGCAGAGCTGATTGTAGGTTAGGAGGTTGGGCAGTTCAAGCCAGTGGAGCTGTCTCAAAGCAGTACAGTGATGAATTCTATATGAGCAATTTGCGGCAAAGCAGGCAATTCTATTATAGCAGGCTTTCATTTTGCTTAGTTTAGTTTTGTTGAGATTAGTCAGAATGGGAGATGCATAGAGTAGGGTGGATAGAAGTTGGAAGCGAGCAGTGGCTGATCTTGTGCTGTTGGTAAGAAATGGTTTGATACGGTAGAGTGATCCCAGTTTGGCATGTACTTTTTTAATAATTAAGTTGAGATGACTATCAAATTTTAGGTGGGAGTCTATGGTTATTCCCAATAGCTTAGCCTGTGCCACTGGAGCGATTGGAGTAGCATTTGTGGAGTAGATAGTGAATTGACTTAGCAGTATTTTTGTTAGAACTGGTTAAAATCATAAGCTGAGTTTTCTTTGGATTGAGGCTAAGTTGGGCTTTGGTAAGGTAGTTTTCAACGTCAGAGAATGCTAGTTGAGTTGTTTGCAGGAGGGTGGGAATGTTCTGTGTAGCACAGATTAAGGGAGTGTCATCTGCATACTGAATGATAGATGCATGGTATGTGGGGGTATGGAGGTCATTTGTGAAGACTGTGAATAGTAGTGGTCCTAAGATAGAACCCTGTGGGAGTCCTATAGTTATGGGCAGCTGAGGAGATAGAGAATTTCCCCATTTCACAGCTTGGTACTGTCAGTTAAGTAGCTCTGGAACCAGGTAAGAGTGGAATTTGATAGGTGATATTGGTTTAGTTTGTTTAACAGGATTTGGTGTGAGACTGTGTCAAATGCTTTGGACATATCCAAAAAAAAAAAGAGTTGACACCTGCAGGCCTTCATTTTTGAGATGGTTTACTGTGTCTGTGAAGCAGAGGAGGGCTGTAGTGGTACTATGGGCAGGTCTGAAACCATGCTGAGTAGGTGACAGGATGTTGCTGTCTAGGAGATATTTTAGCATCTGGGTATGGATGCATTTTTCTAGGATTTTGGCAATGGGGAAGAGTAAAGCAATGGGTCTGTAGTTATTAAGTTCAGTGGAGATCCCGCCTTTATGTATGGGTGTAACATAGGATATTTTCCAGAGTTTGGGCACATAGTTTTTAACAATTGATCTGTTTATGAGAGTGGAGATTGGGATAGCAATAGCATCTGCTGTGAGTTTCAAGAAATAGCTGGATAGTAGGTCGGCTGCTGTTGATGAGGTTTTTAGTTTGGAGAGCATGCTTTTGATTGAAGTGGTGGAAACTGCTTTGAGGGTAAAGCTTGTATTAGTGTTATTTGTGTTGGGGGGGTAGTGAGGAAGGAACTGTCCTGTGATACTAAGGATAGAATTGAGTTCACAAAGTGGGAGTTGAATTGTGTTTCGATGGGAAATTTAGTGTCAGGGGTGGTTGGTTTGGGGATAGCCTGTGTTGGTATTTAGTTTGTAATGTCGTGTAGTAGGATTTTTTCCAGCCTAATGCATTTTTTGCACAGTTGCTCAGTTCTTGGTACTTAGTTAAGCTTTGTGTTTCTTTGTTTTTTTTTTATAGTAAAGCCATGCAGTGTCTCTGGACTTGAGGATTTGTTTGGTTTCTTTACTGAGCCAGGGGTTTGTAGAGGGTCTAACCTTGATTTTGTGCAATGGAGTGACAGTGTCTAGGTTTTGTAGAAATATGCTACAGCCTGGTCAAGAGGGAGGGTTTTTGGGGGGGGGGGTCCAGTCACAGTTACAGAGTAAAGTGTTGAGGACCTCAGGCGAGAATTTTTTTGTGTTTCTAGTGGATATATAGTTAGTGGTTTTTGCATATGCTTGTTCTACTACGTATAAAGTATATTATGTTGTGGTCATTTATGGTGTCTGGGAGACTGCCTGCATGGGGGAACAATGTGGGGTGGTTAGTTAGGACCCAGTCAAGTATGGATTCCCTTGTAGATTTTTTATCACATCTTGTGAGTATGGAGAACACCACCAGGATAAGAAGTCTTCAAGGCTAGCATGTGTATTACCAGGTGGAATATAGATCACAATTGTGGTGATGACCTTTTTAGGGTGAAGTTGAAGTTGTGAGATAAGTATGTCCCAATTATGGGGGGAGGGGTAGGAGTTTGGTAATTGACGTACTGTTAAGTTGGACTTGTACAGTAAGGCAGTTCCACCCCCTTTACAAAGTGGTCTGTCTTGTCTAATGATATTGTAGCCGGTAGGGAGAACTTCTGAGTTAGCTATGTTTTTATTTAGCCATGTTTCTGTTAAAGCAATTATGTCTGGGGAGTAGTGTGCTATTGTGGCCTGGAGTTCAGGCATTTTATTTTTGATACTTCTAATGTTAATATTTAGCATTAAAAGATAGTTGGTTTTGCTGCTATTGTTGATTTGCCCAGGGGTGAAGATAGTGGGGGTGTTATGTTCTGACATTTGTGCTGGAACAGTTTGTGCTGGACAGGATGGATTTGGGCCTGGGTTGGGGTGGATATCCCCACCTATGGTTAGCCTGGTGTTAAAATGGTGATACAGATGTTGGAGTTTGGTGAGGAGTGTGAGAAAGTATTGTGTTTCTTTGGAGTAGGAATGAGAGCATATGTGTTTAGTTCTGAATTGGTCTGTTATGTAGTTCTTGAACAATCGTGGGCAGATATTATTATAATGTGTATTATTATTATTATAATTATGAGACTGCATAATGTAGTGTTGTGCTACTAAGTTTAGGGATATTGCTAGAGTGATAACTTGTGGTGTTATAAAGAATTATGAGAATAAATAATAATAAAGAAATCAATAAAACAAATAAATCAATGACCACAAACGTATCAGCCAAGAAGCAAAACTCAAACTAAAGCACAAGCTTTTCAGAATGGCTGGTTCCAGAAGAACAGCTACAATGAGGTTGTAGTGTGTAATTTTTTTTAATAAAGATATTTTAAAAAGTTTAGCACTTTTGCCCACACAAGTATCAGGACTTCATCAGAACTACATTACACATATCACTCCTCTCTTTTGAGCATCCAAGGACAGGAAACAACCAATTAAGACTTTTAAAATACCATTTGAAAACTGATGTTTAAAAGTAATGATAATATTAAGAAAGTTCATTGTCTTTTCATTACAGACTTGACTGCCAAAATTACAACCGTTAAAGTAAGATAATCCAATAAATAATCTTTAAAATGTATTACCACGCATTTGCAAATTTATTGAACAGTCCATGAATCAATGTGGATAAATCACATCATTTAGACCAAGTTAAGGCACTAAACTAAAGCGCCATAAATAAATTAGATTTGTTCCATAGACACTATTAACTTACATAAATACTGAACTTTTTTCTAACTTGCATGTGAAATATCTGTATAAATAAGTGTAATATGCTATATGATGTTACAATAACACAACCAAAAGCCATTCATAAAAATTTTTTGCTTAATGTAATTCACTTTACAGCTTCATTGCCCTTAGTTTTAGTGTACTAGAAATAGGTATTGCATCATTTAACCTGGGCTTTTCACTGGAATTCGAATGCAATTGCCACAATAGTTCTCTATATTCAATACAACCCCAAGGACAACTCGTAGGGTAACAACAGTACAGACAGACATACATCAGTATACGTAAGAAAGTACAGAGACATATCAGTATACGTAAGAAAGTACAGAGACATATCAGTATACGTAAGAAAGGAACTGACAGATGTACATCAGTATACCTAAGAATGGTGCAGACAGACATCAGTATAGGTAAGAATAGTACAGACAGACATACATCAGTATATGTAAGAAAGTACAGACTGACAGATATATAATCAATATAGTTACAAATGGTACAGACAGACATGCATCAGTAACAGGACAGACAGATGTACATCAGTATAGGTAGAAACAGCACAGACAGGCAGACATCAGTAATAGTAAGAATGGTATGGACAGATGTACATCAGCTTAGGTAAGAATGGTACAGGCAGATGTATATCAGTATACATAAGAATGGTCCTGACAATCATACATCAGTATAGCTTAGAACTGTCAAACATCAGTACAGGTAAGAATGGAACTGACAGTCAAACATCAGTACAGGTAAGAATGGAACTGACAGTCATACATCAGTACAGGTAAGAATGTTACAGGCAGACATACATCAGTATAGATAAGAATGTTACAGGCAGACATACATCAGTATAGGTAAGAACTATACAGACAGATATATATCAGTATATGTATGAACAACAGAGGCAGAAGTACATTGGTATAACTAAGAATGGTACATACAGACAGACATTAGTACAGGTAAGAATAGTACAGACATACAAGCATCAGTATAGATAAGAATGGTACAGACATACATCAGTATAGGTAAGAACAGTACAAACAGACATACATCAGTATACATAAAGTACAGACAGACATATCAGTATAGGTAAGAACTATACAGACAGATATACATCAGTATATGTATGAACAACAGAGGCAGAAGTGCATCAGTATAACTAAGAACGGTACTGACAAGATTGTACATCACTACAGGTAACAGACACACATTAATGTAGTTAACAATGGTACAGACAGACAGATGCAAGTTAAAAGCAGTATTGACATATGTACCTCAGTGTAGATAAGAAAATTACTGACAGTTGTACATCAGTTTAGGTAACAGTGCAATCAGAACAGGTAATAACAGTTCCGACAGATGTTGATCTGTATAGCTATGAACAGTACTGACAGACTTATATCAATATAAGTAAGAATGGTACAAACAGACATGCATAAATATAGGTAGGAATGGTGCAGACAGACAAACATCAGAATAGCTAAGAATGGTACAGACATACAGACAAATACACATCAGAATAGGTAAAAAAATGCAGACAAACGTACATCAGTATAGTTAATGGTACATACAGACAAAGATCAGTATACACAAGAATGGTACTGAAAGAAATCAGTATAGGTAAGAATGGCACAGACCGACATGCATCAGTATAGGAAAAACAGTGCAGATAGATGTATATCAGTATAGATATGATCAGTACAGACAGACATACATCAGTATGTATTCTTCTCACCTATACTGATGTTGATTACTATAGGTAATAAAGTACAGTTAAATAAAATCTTGCAGTAATGGTAGATGTCCCTATCTTCACTGCTGCAGTATTCTAACCAGAAGTGAATCTCCTACTTAGGGCAGCCCGACGCTCAGCCAGCATACAAAAGCCTAATGATCTTGTATGCACTGTATGTGACACTTATTCTTCTCACACAGAATGCAGTGCATGAAAGGTGCATACAAGTGCAACTACCCGGAACTAAATTGCCCCAGAAGAGAACAATCTCCATAGGATAAAGGAGTCCATGCACATCCAGAAGTAAAAAAATACAGAAGTAAAAGTGAAATCCCTGAACAAGAAAAGAATTTAAAACAAAAACCAGAACAAACAAAATGGGTTTACAGGGACTGAGCAAATACTGCAATAGTAAACAGAAGGGCATCTACTGTTATGGTAAGATTTTACTCAACTGTACTATGTCCATTTATATCATTGTTGCAGTATTCAACACAGAAGGGAGAATAAAAAAGCTCAAGAAACAGAATGGGAGGTGGAAGCGGAGAAGAGCCCTCAACAAACCCATATAAGATGCTTTCAGTAAAACCTGCTCTGGCCCTAGAAACCCTATCCAACTGTTAATGCTTAGTAAAGGTTTTCACTGAAGACCAAGTAACAGCTTCAAGTATGGAATTGATGTCAAACCCTTGAAGAAGGCACCAGAAGAGGCAACAGCCCTAATGGAATGAACTCTAACAGAACATTTGACATGAAAAGTATAACAAAAGGAAATGGCCTTAGATATCCAAGAGGATACGGTTTGCTTAGAAACAGTCAAATCCAATTTCTTGGGATGAAAGGGAAAAAAAGCTGATCAGAATTGCCTTAGTTTTATCCAAATAGTACCAGAGTTGTCTCTGCACATCCAAAGTGTGCAGGATCCTCTTACAAGCAGACTGAGGAGAAGGGAAAAAGGAAGGGAGTTGTACTGATTCAAGGACAACTCATTTACTTATTTGTGCATAAAAGAATTAGTCCAAAGGGACACTGTCCCTGTGAAAAAAGAAAAAAAGAAGGAATGGCCATAAAGGCTTGGAGCTCAGAAACCCTCCGAGCAGAAGTAAGAGCCGGCAACAAGACAGTCATCCAGGTACAAAGTTGTGAAGATGCAGAAAGTGCAGGCTCAAAAGGAGCCTGAGTCAGTTTTTCCAAAACAAAATTAAGATCCCAAGGAGGAAGAGTATGTTTCCTTGGATGCCTAATATGCAGGGCACCTTTAAAAAATTGTTTGACCTCAAAATGAGTAGCCAAAGGAGAGTCAAGGGCAGACAATCAGAAATGACTGACAAATGGGCCTTCACAGAAGAATAAGCTGGGCCAGAGTGGAGCAACTCACACAAATAAGAAAGGACCAGAGGGACTACCATAGAAAATGGGTCCTGACTACAAGCATGGCACCAGATAGAAAATCTTTTCCATCTGGACATACAAAATTTTCTGGTTGAGGGTTTTCTTGCCTCCTGAAAAACCCTGAACACATCCTCAGAAAAGAAGTACCTGAAAGGGATCAATACCACAGTGTCAATTGAAGAGTGGACAAGTGAGGATGGATGAGAGATCCCTTGCCCTGTGTGAGGAGATCCAACTGGTGAGGTAACTTGTGATTGTCCCTGTCCAGTTACATAAAGAGAGAGAATCAGTGTTGTCTTGGCCAAAAGGGAGTCACTAGCAAAATTCCAGAGACTCCAGCTGAATCTTCTGTAGGACTCCTGAAGTAGAGGAAAAGGAAGAAACGCATAAACAAACATCCTCTTCCAAGGAAAAGAAAGGGTGTCTGTCTTCCATGCCAGATGGTGTGGCACTCAGGAACAGTAAAACTGGAAGCTGCCTATTCAGAGGGAAGACAAAGCTCTAACTGAGGAATACCCCATTGATGGACAATGTCTCTGAGTGTGAGCGTGTGTTTTGGACCTGCTCAAACAGTCTGCCACTAGATTGCACTATGAAGGAATATATACTGCCTGAAGAGTTAACTGATAAAGGAGAGCTGCCTCCCAAGCCTGAAGAGCCATCCTGCAGAGGAGGTAATATTTTGTGCCTCTCTGCTTGTTTGCATACTACATCACTGTAGGGTTGTCTTTGCACACCTTCATGGGGCCTGGAAAGAACATGGGGTGAAAAGCTTGAATGCCAGAATCAGAGCTCTCATCTCTTTGATGCTGATATTGTTAAACATCTGATGGAGGGGGCAGAGAACCTTAACTTTCAGGGGACCAAATGAAACACCCCCACCCCATGTCTGAAGCATTACTGAAGAGTTCTTGAGAAGGGACTGGAGGCTGAAAGGGCAGGCCTGGGTTGAGAACAAATTGTTGAATCCACCACTCAAATTCCTTCTTTAGACAGGGAAGGAGAGGTACACTGAAATCCAAAGGGTAACAATGCTGCAGCCAAACTGACTTGAGGTGCCACTGAAGCTTCTGCATATACAGTCTGGCAAGAGAAAGTACTGGAATAGAAGAGGTCATGAAACCCAGGGCCTGAAGAAGCTCCCTGGTTGGTATGGGCAGCCAGAGGAAGAAGAGACTGAAAGAAGGGTGGCAGTGACAAAACCTTTGGAGGTGGAAGAGAGGCTAGCACTGGCACTGTCTGAATCCTGCATCCCAGATACACATGATCCTGAGAGGGAGTTAGGGCAGACATTTGGAAGTCAATAGTGAACCCCAGATTTTGAAGAAGAGAGATGGTGAACTCCAGATCCTGTAACAGGTGACTGGGAGAAGGCACCTGAAGCAATAGGTCATCTAGATAAGGAAAGATGTGAATGCTTTCTGCAGGCTTCAAGGCAATCAAGGAGCCAGACATTTTCTGATTACCCTTGGGGCAGTTGAGAGGCCAAAGGTCAAAGCAGAAAACTGAAAATGAAAAGAAGTCACAGAGAAATGTAAAAACTGCCTGAAAAGAGTATGAATAGGGATATGACAGTAAGCACCATTCAGATCCCAAGAAACCAGAAAATCCTGGGGTAGTAAAAGAGGAAATAGGGTTTGAATAGTGTGTGTGTGTGTGTGTGTGTGTGTGTGTGTGTGTGTGTGTGTTTGTGTGTATGTGTTGTACCTTTAAGAAGTGTTTCAAGGACAGCATATGTATAAAAATAGCAAGCACGTGCCATTTTGAGAGTGCAGCCAGAGAGTGAGCATGTATGAGTGTTAATAGCTAGTTTGTTTATAAGTTTATGTAAGTTAAAGTTATTAAGCCTTAATCCTGATGTGTTTGTACATAATAAAGGTGCTTGAACAGAACTCTCAAATGCTTATCTATTTCATCCTGACTGGACGAGTGACATGGCGTCAGAACAGAGACTTCAGAGACTGCTTTTCAGAGCCAAGAGGTGCAGAGTTAACACTGAAGGTAAACTAAGTGAACTGAGCACAAAAAAGGGCTAGAAATGAACCAAAGGTAATGAAAACTTGCACAAATGATTTATTCATTAAAAGATGAAATGGAGCATTAGAAGGGCACAAAGCACATTATTAAGAAAGTGAGAGGCACGGAAAAGTTTATTAATTAAACAAAATGTTTAAGATTAAGATATTTGATAAAACTATTATCAGAAAAGCACATAAGGGGTTTGAAATTACCTTGTAATTGCAAAACAAGCATGTTTAGAGTAAAATGAGCATACTGAGAGTAAAACAAGCACAAGAAAAATATAATGGGCATGAAAAAAGCTTAAATGAGTAAAAATGAATATATTAAAGGGCAAAAGGGCACATTAAGCATAAATAAAGCAAGGTGACTGCATGTTTTTTGGCAAAGTACTGTGTTTTAACATAAACTACTGTTTCACATTGTTTGAAGCTATTAAGGGCATAACTAGAGTTATTCAAAGTTTCACAAAGTGTGTAAAAGTGTTTACAGGGTGTGCTTATTACTGTGCATTTATTCCAAGGAGTTTATTTGCATGCAAAGTGCAACTACTTTATAAAGTGCAGTCAAAATACAGCCATTTTGAAAAGTTTATTGTGCTGGGTGTGTCTATTCACAAAGTGCTGCCATTACAGAGTGATTCTTGCACTGTAAAGGATTATTTAGCAAAGTGCAGCCATTTGGGGAAAGTTTCAGTGTGCTGTGTACTGTTTATTCGCAAACTGCAACTACTTTGAAATGTTTTTACTCTGAGCTGCTTCTGCCCAGTTAATTCACACAGTGCAGTTATTTTGATATGTTTCTTACACTGATAATAGTTGATTTCTTACAGTACAATAATTTCAAGGGTATTCTTGTGCCTGGGAGACTTATTTCACAAAGTTCAGTTATTCAGAGGCTTGTTGTGCTATTGGGCATGCTTACAAGTACTGACATAAATTTCTGGCATATATATATATATATATATATATATATATATATATATATATATATACACATACATGTGTTTGTTCGTGCATACTTGCAAAAGCCTTCACTGGTATGTGTTAATATGACAGAGACATTTCGGAAACCAGGACCACTTGTGTTTGATCAGAATATTGCAGAGAACTGGAGAATATTTTATCAAGAGTACAACATTTTTATACAAGCAGCTTATTCTGACAAAGATGTGGGCACCAGGGCATTCATTTTGCTAAACCTAGCTGCGTCAGAGGCCATTGAAAGAGAGCGTTCATTTGTATATGCACCAGCAGTATATCAGGGAGAAGGTGAAAACCATCATATTGTTGTACAGGCTGAATCAAGGGAAGACCTCAAGTGTTTGAAATGCAAATTCAGGAAAATGTGCAACCCCCGGACAAATGTTACATTAGAGAGGAATTTGATTCACACAAGAAAGAAAAATGCTTAGTATTTGGTCAGCAATGCCACAAGTGGAAAAAATGGAACATTTTCAAAGGTTTTGCAAATCAAGTAAACCTCACAGAGTTATAAAGGGTCACTTAAAAAAACAAGTTGATCATGTAGAGAGCTGTAACTCTACTTTCTACGTAGCTGGCATATCAGTCATTGGTGGAAGGGTTGATGCAGTAAATTTGTTGGCAAAGAACGAAGTGTTTTGTACTGTCCAGATAAATGGTAAATCCACTGAGCTCAAAGTAGATACTGGTTCAAAGTCTAATGTTATGTCAGCAGACACATTTGCTAAAGTGAGAGCTGGTGAGCAACTTAATGTGGCCAGTTGCGCGAAACTTGTCGCTTATGGAGCTGAAGAAATTCAAATCAATGTTCAGTAGTGCTTTCATGTTATTTGGCTAGGAACTGCTACAGCTTACTATTCTATCAAGTCTAAAGACCTGTGCAGTCATTACTGGGTCTCAGAGACAGTTTGAAAATGAATCTGTTTTCCTTTACCAAAGAAGCACATATCCTAGTTCCAATTTGACTGAAGCTATTTTCTCGGAGTGTGCTGATGTTTTCGATGACAAGTTAGGCAAACTTCCAGTTCTATATTCTATGAAGTTAGACCCAGAGGTCAGTCCAGTGGTCAGGCCAGCAAAAATAAGTTCTGATAGCTATGCACGATAAACTCAAAGCTTAGTTGGATAAAATGGTGCAGCAAGATATCATTTGTCCAGTTATAAAACCAACTGAATTGGTTTTGTCCATGGTAGCAGCCCACAAAAAAGGCTAAGATGAAATCAGAATATACATTGATCCAAGATATTTGAACACAGCATTAAAGAGACCACATCATCCTATGCGTACAGTCAAGGAAGTCGCAACTGTAATACTGAACGCCACTGTTTTTTTCTGTCTTGGATGCAAAAAGTTCATTTTGGCAAGTGATGCTTGATCGCAAATCTTCACTATCTTCAGTACCCCATTTGAAAGATACAGATTCCTCAGGATGCCATTTGGAATAAATTCTGCAAGTGAAGTCTTTCAGTGTGCAATGGAGCAAATTTTTTCAGGTTATCTTTGTGCCATAATAGTAGATGATTTATTGGTTGGAGTCAATGGTGAAGCAGACCATACCAGAAACCTTAGGAAAGTTCTAGACAGAGCACATGAAGTGAACTTGAAGCTCAATCCTCAAGCACAAATTTAGACTACCAGAAGTTACACATGTACATCATTTATTTACTAGCACTGGCTTACGACCAGACCCGAACAAGCAAGCAGCCATTCTTGAGATGGCAGCACCAGATAATGTTCAAACTCTACAATGCTTTCTTTGTATGGTCAACTATTTAGGCAAGTTTATACCAGATTTCAGTGAGTTGACAGTGCCTTTGAGTGCTGATGCGCAAAAATGTTACATGGTCATGGATGGAACAGCACCAGAGAGCATTTGAAGGCCTTAAGCAGAAAATTGCCACCCCACCTACATTAAGATACTATGATGCCAATAAACCAGTAACTCTTTTCTGTGATTCTTCAAAATTTGGTCTTGGTGCAATTATTCTTCAAGAAGGCGACCAGTAGCCTATGCATCTAGAACTCTTACCAAAACTGAAATGCAATATGCTCAAATTGAGAAAGAACTTTTGGCAATAGTATTTGCATGTTCAAAATTTCAGGATTTTATTTATGGTTGAGCTATTCAGATTGAAACTGATCACCAGCCTCTAGTCACTATTCAAAGAATGATGCTCAAATTGCAAAAGTACAACTTCAAAATGGTCTATACAAAAGGCAGACTTCTTTATCTGACTGATACCTTATCCAGATCGCCCAGATATACTACTGAACAGCTTAGTGCAGAGAATTTTGAATTTGATGTCATGAAACTGCATACTTTTTCTACCATGAGACTTGATGAGCTGAGAGATCATACAAAGACTGTTCCAATTTTGCAAAAGCTCAACCACTACATCAATGCTGGATGGCTGTCAAAGCTATCTAGTGTACCACATGAAGTGTAAACTTATTTTCCTTACAGAGATGAGATGTTGAGGGAAGATGCCATTATTTTCAAGGGTTCTAAAATTGTTGTCCCTGCTTCCTTACAATGTGAATATATCCAGGTTTTGTGGTAACCCAGGTTCCAAATCTACCAAAAGAAGGGTGAGAGGGCTAGTATTTTGGCTTCTCTAGTAAAAGACATTGATAAAGTACTTTCTTCTTGCTCAGTATGCAATAGTAGTAAACCACCTTTGCAACGAGAACCACTTCAGCTAAGTCAAGTTCCTGAACTACCTTGGTCAACAATAGCCACTGATATATTTGAGTGGAACAATCAGCATTACTTAATGTTGGTAGACTCTTATGTGAACTGGTTTGAGATCGTTTTACTACCTAACCTAACATCCATTGCTGTGATCACCAAGTTGAAAAATCATTTCTCAGTCTATAGTAATCTACACAAAGTTATTTCCGACAATGGTACCCAATTTACCACTCAGTTGTTCCAGAAATTTGCAAAAGAATTGGACTTTGTACATGTTACTAGTAGTCCAGAATATCCACAGTCAAATGGACTACCTGGACTTGTAGTACAGAGTGCAAATCAATTACTTGAGAAGTCAAGTGATAATACAGATGTCCTTTTGAATTTACTTAGTCTCATAAACATACCCCATGGCGATATACTTGGCTCGCCTGCTCAGAGACTTCTATCTAGGCAAACCAGAACAGCATTGCCTATCAGTTCCAGTTTGTTGAGGCATAAAGCAAAGAACAACAGAACAATCAGAGCCCAACTATTCAGAAAGCATTATTTCCAGAAGTCCAGTTGTGATAAATCAAGCAGATTTCTTCGTCCATTGAAAGGAGACACAATGAGGATACAAACGGCGAAAGGTTTCAACTGGATTGGTCAAGTAACAGGTATATGTGCCAATAAAAACAAAAAGAACCACCGTCACAGATAAAACACCGGAGAAGGATCCAACAAGTCCGGTAGTGAGCACACTGTTAACTGCAACACTTGTGCCAAGCCAAGATCCTACTTCGTAGAATCTGAGGGTATGGAATACAGGAGAAATCACAGACATCTTCTTCCTGTATCAGAATTGAAATTGCAGCATTGTTCCTGTGATACAGACTCTAGATCTCAGAGCAATCCAGACAATGTTCATGTTGCAGAATGTATCTTACTTCTACTACCATTTCTGATGATGCTCCTGACGTTCCCAAAGTTGAACATTCAGCAGAGACAGTCCCAGTTGCTAGACCTAATTCTAATTTCTATGTCACACGATTTGGTCATGTTTCCAGACCTAGTGTGAAATACACAGCAACCTGGACATATTTGTCTATATGTATTTAGTTCTGTGTAATTAGACAACAAAGAATTATTTTTATTAATTGCATGCCAATTGATATCATCAGCATTGCATGACTTATTTCTGAAAGAGGGAGGATATAAAATAGTGTGAGTGCTGTACCTTTAAGAAGCATTTCAAGGCCAGCATGTACATATAAATAGCAAGCACATGCTAGCTTCAGTGCCATTTTGAGATTGCAACCGGAGAGTGAGCATGTATGAGTGTAATAGTTTGTTTATAAGTTTATATCAGTTAAAGTGACTAGGCCTTTATCCTGATGTGTTTGTACATAATAAAGCTGCTTGAACAGAACCCACAAATGCTCATATGTTTCATCCTGACTGGACAAGTGACAAAGAGTATACATCAAAAAAGAAGGGACCATGAGAAAGGTGTTGAGCCAAATAGATCCAGAATAGGTAAGAACAAAGAATAGGTCTCAGAGTGCTCTCATTTCAAGGAACCAGAAACATTCTGGAAAAAAACTCTTTCCCACTTGGGAAACGGGGAGAGACTGAATAGTTCCTTGGTTCATCAGGGACTGCTAAAACCTCCAGGAAATGAGGAACATGCTCTACAAAAGGTTGAGGAATTCCTGAAAATGGAGATAGAAACTTCCATACCATAAAGTAACCCTGATGGATGATAGAAAGAACCCAAGAGTCTGAAGTGATGAGATGCCAACTTAGAACTCAAAGTGAAATTTGAAGGGACAAAGGAACCTGGTCTAAAATAAGTGGGGGAGTGAATTTTCAAAGAAAAGCAGGCTTATTGGATAAAGGAGGGTTCTGCGCTACAGAAATCTGAGAAGCCTTAGCAGAGGGAGCTCACCTACCACCCTTCCTGCCCATGGAAGTCTGGTGGGGGTGCTTGTGAACAAAAGCAGATCTAGAAGGATAATTCCTCGGAACTTGGGGAAAGGAGAGAGAAAAATATGTGTAAGGTCCTGCAAGTCTTTGCCTTTCTCTTGAAGAGACTTAAACATGTCAGCAGCAGTCTCAAAAAGATGTTTATTAACCAAAGAAGCATCCAACAACTTGGCCAGGTAGAGGACTGGAGATGAAGCCCAGAATAATTACTCATGACAGACCCAAAAGCTGCAGTCCTGGCAGAGGCATCAGCACCAGCATCAAAGCTACACTTAAGAGTGGTGAGGCACTTGAGAAACAGAACCTAAAATAGATAAGGCAGAGGATTTGCCTTCAAAATCAGAGATAAACTGACAAGCCTGAGCAGTTAAGGCCAGAGCATACCTGGTATTGTGGGGCTGGTAATTAGCCCTAAAAGCCAAAGTAGAAGCAGTGTAAAACATTTTTATTTTTTTACCAATCATCTCCATTGCCCTACTATCCTCGTCAGAAAGGAAAAGTTTGGAAGAGGGCAAGAACTTGAGAAGGTTTGTCAGAAGAGAATGACACCACAGCAGGATCAGAAGGGCATTTAAATAAAAACTGACAATCTTCAGGAGCCTTATAGAACCTATCAGGTTTCTTGGCAGCAGGAAGTAGAGAATCAGAAATACTTGAAAGCAGCAATGAAAGTATATAAGAAGACAGCCAACATAGGAGGAACTGCCAGTGGTTTAGGAGTATCCCTCTGAAGCAACTCATAATATCTTCTCTGAATATCAGACACTTGAGGAGAATCCCACTTAAAATATTCCATCATCCTAGCAATTGTGTCCCTAGAGGACAATTCCTCAAAAGGAGGCTCAGAGCTAACAGACTCCACTTCATCAGAACCATAAGCCAAAGATGAAGACGTCTGTGAAGAATAGGACAAAACAGTGTAAGAAACTTCTCTGTGTGGAAGATTTTCAGTCCATATATTTCTAGTTAATCACTGTATATTAATCAGATCAGACAATAGTAGAAGAAGTAGCGAACATAAACTCGTCAAGTCAAAAAGTAATAATAGAAAATATATAATTCTACGTATTCGAAAGTAATCCAAGCAAGGCAAGGCAGTCTGTTTCCAGTCAAAAATCCTTTATTAAGTACACAGACAAGCAATCCAAGTAAAACAAAAATAGAGTAATAATTTCCTCACAAGCTTTCTAAAAATATATATATACTTTTTATCAGGCATGGGAGTGGTTTATTGTGCTGTAAAACAAAGTGTTATTGGTACACATGTTAAATTCACATCCCTTCCCCCATCAGTGTGACATTCGAGCTGGCCCTGCCCTACCTAGTAGCTGTCATAATAATATATAGCCCTAATGTACTTTAATGGTACATCTTATTTAATCAAATTATTAAATCTGTGATTTTATAAAAGGCAATATACTACATGGCTGGAAATATATCAACCTTAGTTCATTTTGCGATCAAAAATTATATATAAATATATACATATACATTTTGCATGTAAAAATCAGTTTCTATTTTCATAACCTATTGTTAACAAAGATCGCTTTCGTCCTTCTAGACTTCTTCAGAAGACCAATATCGACAGCACAGACATCAACCACCACACCAATACCAAAGCCAGAACAAGAATGACGACCACCACCAGAGTCCCAGAGCTTGTCCCTCTTACCAGGTCCCCCCATACCACAGCCACAGCAAGGATTACTACTACAACCCACCAAGATTCCAGAAAGCAGAGGAGGAATTCCAGAGGTCTTATACTCTATCCACAAACTCCCAGGGAGACAGGAGAACAAAACAGTGGACAGGGGTGAGGGAAATAGAATACCTGGGCAATCCCGACTAGAACCCCAACTACAACCCAGATCCCAGGCTCAGACAGAGGAAACAGCCACAATAACAGGTACAATAACAACAACAGGTTCCACAATAACAGGTGTTCCCTTATCTGGAACCACTCTGTTAAATCACTGACTGAAGAGGAAAAAAGTGTGTTGTCCAAAGGACTTACTTTTGTACCAAGCTGCAGGAGTGAGGTTGCTCAAGTACTGATAGACCTTAAAATGTTTGTGAGGAAGCTCAACTTAAGGGTACAGTTTCATGGCAAAAGTAATGACACTGAAAATAAGCCTATTGATGAAACTATAAAAAGGCCTAGCAGCTATTGTCCACCACTACATCAAACACTAGCTGCTTTCGAAGTGAAATGTGAGATGGATATCAGGAATCTCCTTAAAAAACCTCCAAAGAAAAAACTTTATTACTTAACACAGGGAGAAAGAAAAGCATTGCTTGAGCTAGGCAATGATAAATCCAGGCGTGTAATGAAGGCAGACAAGGGAGGAGGTATACTTGTGACTGATACCACTAGCTACAACCAAAAGATAGAGAACATGCTGGAGGATAACAGATTTTATGAGTTATTTACCATGGATGACATAAAAAGAGCATATGATTTATGGAACACTAATCTCACCACATTATGGGAAGAAAAACTTATCACTGAAAATCTCTATAATTATTTATGGAGCCCATGCCCACGTTTACCTTACTTTTTTGGAATACCAAAGCCCCACAAGAACAGAGAAGACCCACCTTACAGACCGGTGATAGCAAGTGGAGGTTCCCTTACTGAAGCCACAGCCATTTACCTTGATTACTTGCTGAAACCTCTAGCAGAAAAGAATAAGTCATACATAAGAGATTCAATGGATTTTTTGAAGAAAATAAAAAATATTACAGTGGAAGCTGACAGTATTTTCATAACTATTGATGTGGAATCCTTGTACACAGTGCTCCCTCACAATTATTGTATAACAGCGGCTATGGAGTCTTTTAAGAAACATAATCAGGATACACAGGCACAACTGCAAAAGTTAAGCAAGCTCATTAATCTTGTACTGGACTTCAATTTCTTTACTTTCAATGGCAAACACTACAAACAAAAAACTGGTATAGCAATGGGGGCTGCCATGGCTCCCAGCATAGCTAACATAGCCCTGGGCAAATGGGAGGAGGACTTTGTGTTAAACAACACAGACTACATGCAGCATATCACATGATATTTACGTTTTATTGACAATGTCTTTATTGTGTGGGAAGTTGACACCTTGCAGCTTGGAGATTTTATCACTTACCTCAAACAAACAACCCCCTTCCTGAAGTTTACCTCTTCCCATAGCTGTACTTCAACCACTTTCTTAGATATGCAGATTTCCAAGGACATCAACAATAACAGAATCACCACTGATCTATTCAGAAAACCAATGAGGGTTAACTTATTACTCCACAGTAAAAGTCTACATCCTACAAAAACCAAGTATAATGTAGTGAAATCCCAAGGCTATAGATTAGCTCGAATCACCACAGATATGGAACCATTTTTGAGAAACCTGAACAACTTAGAGAATGAATTTCTAGTGAGAGGCTATGAAAGTCAGATGTTAAAAAACATCCTGGAACCCATTATAGAACTGAAAAGGACTGAAGCACCTTCACTCAACCTCCCCAGTAGAAAAATGTTAAGTAATCCCACAGGGAATAACAAATGCAAAAATAGCTGCATCCTGACATACACTTCGGATTATCACAGTATCAAAAATATTATTGAAGAAAACTGGGACATTGTCACAGGAAATCCTTTTCTGATTAACATCTTAGATGAAGTCCCATCATTTGTTTATAGGAAGGCCAGGAATATTAGAAGTTTTGTTGAATTTAAACCTAGACCATGTGAGAAAAGCACTAAAAGATGTGAAACTAATTGTACATTTTGTATATTTATACAGCAAGGTGATAGTTTTTATTGCCCTTATTTAAAGAAGATCATTAAAACCAGTGCAGGGGGTGACTGTAACACTAAAAAAGTAATTTACAGGGCACAGTGCAATGAATGTGATGCATTCTATGTGGGCAAGACTGTAAATAAACTCAAGCGAAGGATTTCATGTCATCTGTCAAAAATCCGCTCTGGATGTAAAAATAATGCACTAGCCAAACACCTTTCTCTTCATAAAAGACACACAGGTTTTAAGTTCCAGATCCTGGATTGCATAGACATGGGTGATCTTGAAGGAGACATCCCGAATATTCTGGAGAAACAGGAACTTGTGGCAATTAAAGCTGAACTCTTTTAGAAAGCCTGGACTAAACTACTACTGTTCAATTAAAAGTGCACTGGAACTTAAAAAATTGCCACATTGTTTACATGACTAAGTGTATTTTATTTTGTTTTTTTCTACAAATTGGTTTTAAATACCATTTTAAATCATTTGAAATTTAAGTGTATATTTTGTTTCCATCATCATACATATATTTTTTTTACTTTTTTCTGGTTCTCTTTTTTCCACTTTATTCAAAATGATGGTAATAACAATACTAACTAATTATACAATTATATAGGTTTTTAGGGTTCTTGTACACAGACCTGAAGAAGTCTAGAAGGACGAAAGCGATCTTTGTTAACAATAGGTTATGAAAATAGAAACTGCAAAATGTATATGTATATATTTATATATAATTTTTGATCGCAAAATGAACTAAGGTTGATATATTTCCAGCCATGTAGTATATTGCCTTGTATAAAATCACAGACTTAATAATTTGATTAAATAAGATATACCATTAAAGTACATTAGGGTTATATATTATTATGACAGCTACTAGGTAGGGCAGGACCAGCTCGAATGTCACACTGTTGGGGGAAGATATGTGAATTTAACATGTGTACCAATAACACTTTGTTTTACAGCACAATAAACCACTCCCATGCCTGATAAAAAGTATATATATATTTAGAAAGCTTGTGAGGAAATTATTACTCTATTTTTGTTTTACTTGGATCGCTTGTCTGTGTACTTAATAAAGGATTTTCGACTGGAAACAGACCGCCTGCCTTGCTTGGATTACTTTCGAATACGTAGAATTATATATTTTCTATTATTACTTTTTGACTTGACGAGTTTACGTTCGCTACTTCTACTACTGTTGTCTGATCTGATTAATATACAGTGATTAACTAGAAATATATGGACTGAAAATCTTCCACACAGAGAAGTTTCTTACACTGTTTTGTTTTTAGACCCACTACACTTTAGTGGGTTGTTTTGAGACTTCGGGGATACCACGGAGATTGCTTGTTTTTTTGAAGAATAGGACAAAGACCCCTCATCAGATACTGAATCCTCATCTGAGGAATCTGGTTCCCTAAGCCATTTAGAAGGGGTTGAGGTCCAAGGAGGAGCAGGTACTGAAACCCTTTGAGGAAGCATTAGGGCCATCAAGGCAGAAAACAAGCCCTGAGCAAACTCTTGCCATTCCCATTGAGGATCCTTAGGACAGAAGGAAACACCCTAATGAATACCAGAGGTTCCATCCCTTGGTGAGATTTGATAAGAGAACCTGAAATGTCCTCCCTGACTAATATCCTTGGAATATCTTTAGGATCCTCCAAGCTAATAAACCATGGTTCCCCCTCGATGTCTGAAACAGATATCTGCAAAGTCTCAGAGGGATATGTGAAAAGATGGATCCATGCCGACCTCTGATAGGGTTGCAGCAGAGGAATCCGATGTAAATGCTGAATGACCTATAGAGCTACTACCCAATTCTAGAGGGATGTCCAGCGGAAGCTGGACAGCTAAAGAATCCAGGCAAAACTTATTGATCTTCTTACCTAGATGGAGTATTTCAGGGTTAAAAGATTCTGCCATGGTACCATGGAAGACAAATGACTTCTGACTGTCTTAGGCATAAATGCCTTACAGATACTGCAACAGGTATGGTCGTGGGAAGCAACTAAACAAAAAAGACACTGTTTGTGATGATCCTTGTGGGGAATCTGCCTCACACATTGATATTTTCCCCATTGTGAATGACATGAACTCTAGTTAGCAGAATAGAACACAATACTATTTATTTATTTGTGTCATTTGTATACCGGGAAAGTCCAACTGAGCATGAATCTCATTTAAAGTGGAGGCCCAGGGAGAAAATCTCCAACATACATAGCTCAATTAATAAACTACATAATATTATCACACAAAGTACAGTAACAAATAGTAGAATCAACATACAGGATAAATAATGTCAGATCAGAAAATTATTCTAAAGAAAGAAAAAATAAAACCACTGCAATGGGGAATTTATATGGTGACTAGGTAGTCAGTATAGCAACAAGCCATTCAGACCAGCTGGCAACAATAGTATTCGAACTAGTGGCAAAGCAGTTCTGGGAAGTTGTGTCTGTTCAGCCCTTTTATGCCCTATGTTCTGTGAGGAAGCATAGGTGTGACATACAATGCTTAAAAGATCATTAAGCTTTTGTATACTGTCTGAGCATCAGGCTGCCCTGTGCAGGAGATCCCTCCTGTTGAGAATACTGCAACAATGATGCAGGAGGACATCAGTATTGACATACATCGGTATAAGTAAGTATGGTACAGACGGACTTACATCAGTATAAGTAAGTATGGTACAGACAGACGTACATCAGTATAGGTAAGAATGGTATAGTCAGAGAGCCATACATCATGATAAGTGATGGTAAAAATGGTACAGACATATCTGTATAAGTAAGAATGGTGCAGACAGAAATTCATCAGTACAGGTAAGAATGGAACAGACAGAAAGACATCCGTGTAAGTAACAATAGTACAGACATACATCACTGTAAAAAAGAATGGAACCAATAGACATACATTAGTATAGGTAAGAACTGTACAGTCAGACATACACCAGTATAGGTAAGAACAGCACAAGCAGACATAAATCAGTGTAGGTAAGAGCAGTGTTGACAGTTGTACATCAGCACAGGTAAGAACAGCACAGACAGAAAGACACCAGTATAGGTAAGAACAGTACAGACAGAAAGACACCAGTATAGGTAAGAAAGGTACTAATAGAAGTACAGTACAGACAGATGTACATCAGTATAGGTAAGAATGGTACAGACAGATGTACATTGGTATAGGTAAGAATGGTACAGACAGATGTACATCAGTATAAGTAAGAATGGTACAGACAGATGTACATCAGTATAGGTAAGAATGGTACAGACAGATGTACATCAGTATAGGTAAGAATGGTACAGACAGATGTACATCATGGTACAGACAGATGTACATCAGTATAGGTAAGAATGGTACAGACAGATGTACATCAGTATAGACAAGAATGGTACAGAAAAAATAATTCAGTACAGGTAAGAATTGTACTGACAGCGGTATATGCAAGAATGGTACTAACAGACATACATCAGCACAGGTAAGAATGGAACAGAGAGACGTACATCATTATGGTAAGAATGGTAGAAAATTTTAAAAGTGTTTTTAAAAAGAAAAAGGTTAAGGCATTAATTCAGGCAGAATTGTCTTATTAAGAGTGTGTACTAATTAGTGTGAGAATTTTTAATCAATGTGTTAATTGTGTTAATTATTTAAAAAGTGTGTTTGGTTGAAATCATTCAGTCTGAAGAAGTCTTTGATTACATGAAAGCACTTACTGGATGTTTCTTTTTCATTAAAGCTTGGATGTTTTGCTTCTGTCATTTTTTATTATAGGTAAGAATGGTAGAGAGATGTACATCAGTATAAGTAAGAATGGCACAGAAAGAAATACATCAGTATAGGTAAGAATGGGACAGACAAACAGATGACAATATAGGTAATAATGGTACAGACAGATGTACATCCATATTAATAAGAATAGTACTGACAGACATACATCAATATATGCAAGAATGGTACAGACATATGTACATCAGTGCAGGTAAGAATGGTACAGACAGACATACATCAGTACAGGTAAGAACTGTACTGACAGGCATACATCAGTACAGATAAGAATGGTACAGAGAGACAGATGTGCATTAGTATAGGTAAGAACGATACAGACAGACTTATATCAGTATAGGTAAGAGTAGTACAGACAGGTGTACATCAGTATAAGTAAGAATACTACAGACAGAACAGTATGGGTAAGAATGGTACTGGCAGACAAACATCAGTATACGTAACAGCAGTACTGACAGAGGTGTACATCAGTATAAGTAAGAATACTACAGACAGAACAGTATGGGTAAGAATGGTACTGGCAGACAAACATCAGTATACATAACAGCAGTACTGACAGAGGTGTACATCAGTATAAGTAAGAATACTACAGACAGAACAGTATGGGTAAGAATGGTACTGGCAGACAAACATCAGTATACATAACAGCAGTACTGACAGAGGTGTACATCAGTATAAGTAAGAATACTACAGACAGGACAGTATGGGTAAGAATGGTACTGGCAGACAAACATCAGTATACATAACAGCAGTACTGACAGAGGTGTACATCAGTATAAGTAAGAATACTACAGACAGAACAGTATGGGTAAGAATGGTACTGGCAGACAAACATCAGTATACATAACAGCAGTACTGACAGAGGTGTACATCAGTATAAGTAAGAATACTACAGACAGAACAGTATGGGTAAGAATGGTACTGGCAGACAAACATCAGTATACATAACAGCAGTACTGACAGAGGTGTACATCAGTATAAGTAAGAATACTACAGACAGAACAGTATGGGTAAGAATGGTACTGGCAGACAAACATCAGTATACATAACAGCAGTACTGACAGAGGTGTACATCAGTATAAGTAAGAATACTACAGACAGAACAGTATGGGTAAGAATGGTACAAACATCAGTATACGTAACAGCAGTACTGACAGAGGTGTACATCAGTATAAGTAAGAATACTACAGACAGAACAGTATGGGTAAGAATGGTACTGGCAGACAAACATCAGTATACGTAACAGCAGTACTGACAGAGATGTGCATCAGTATAAGTAAGAATACTACAGACAGAACAGTATGGGTAAGAATGGTACAAACATCAGTATACGTAACAGCAGTACTGACAGAGATGTGCATCAGTATAAGTAAGAATACTACAGACAGAACAGTATGGGTAAGAATGGTACTGGCAGACAAACATCAGTATACGTAACAGCAGTACTGACAGAGGTGTACATCAGTATAAGTAAGAATACTACAGACAGAACAGTATGGGTAAGAATGGTACAAACATCAGTATACGTAACAGCAGTACTGACAGAGATGTGCATCAGTACAGCTAAGAATGGTACAAACAGGGAGACACACATCACTACAAGTAAGAACAGTAGTGACAGACTAGCATTAGTATAGCTAAGACATATGTGCATCAGTATAGCTAACAATAGTACAGACAGACAGACATCACTATAAGTTAGAACAGTACTGTCAGACATTCATCACTGTAGGTAAGAATGGTATTGACAGACATGCAATAGTACAGGCAATGATTGTGCACAGACATTCATCAAAGTGGGTATGAATGGTACTGACAGACATACATCAGAACAGGTAAGAATGGTACAGACAGACGTACATCAGTATATGTATGAACCTTACTGACAGATCCACATTAGTGTAGGTAAGAATTTTGTAGGCAGACATATACCAGTACAGATAAGAATGGTTCTAACATACATACATTAGTGTGACGATAGGTGGTACTGGCAGCCATGGCAGCTGAAACAGGGCAGTGGATTTGTAACATATGCCAGCACAGGTAGATGTAATTTTGTAAATAATTATATGTCATTTGTATATCAAACTGATTTTTACAGACGCTTGTGCTGAAAATGTATTTGTGAGGTTTGCTTGTGTTAAAATGAATCAACAGTGTGTCCTGCTGGAAGGAATTAAGTGGTCCTATTGTATCTGTTTTTAATGACTTATGTGAAAAACAGATTTGTGAACTATATGACAAGAATTTATTCTAACTTTGAGTAAATGGAAGGAGGTTAATGTATTTGGTCAAAATATTATATATGCCCCTAAGATTCTTTTTTATAAACATTTTGTGGATGACATTTTTTTGATCTGGCATGGTACTAGTGAAGAACTCGATAACTTCTTTGTATATTTAAATGATACAGTTGATTTTTTTGAAATTTGAAATGAAGTATTCAGAAACTGAAATGCATTTTTTGGATGTTACCCTACAAAAACAGAACATGGATTGGATACTTGCATTCATAGAAAAGATGTGCATGTGAGTAAATATTTGCATAAGAGTAGCATGCATGCTAGGCACACCTTTAATGGCATCCCAAGGAGCCAATACCTACAAGCAAGTAGGTTAAATATTAGACTTTATGTTTGTTATAAACAGATGCAGGATATGACAGATTAAATTTTAATGAAGGGTTACAACTCTAGTGATTTAGAGGTGATTAGAAATGGAGGTGATGGCAATAAGAGATTTGGGAGCTAGACCGTATTTTTCTAGTCGTGATGATACTAACTCTGATATAGCTTGCTCTGACTCAAGACATTCTTTGAGGTATCTGATGACTTATAGTAGAGCAAGTAAACCTATTGAGCAAATAATTAGAAGTAATTGGCATATTTTGAAGGCCATACCTGGTCATGAGAAATGGCTTCCTAATAAACCTCTTTTCACATATAGGAATTGTGATAACTTAAAGAAGCGTTTGTGTTATAAGGATTTTGTTTTTAATAATAGATGTCAAACTGTTTACAACAAGAAAGGAACTTTTCCCTGTTATAATTGTTCTTGTTGTTTTAGTAATAATCTATTGAGTTTGTACAACCTACAAATGGAAAGAAATGTATTTGTTATTGTACAGCTACTTGTAATACTTCTTATGTCATTTATTTGGCTACATGTCAGCAATGTTCATGTTTTTATGTTGGGAAATTGACAAGAAGGTTACATGAATTATAGAACATAGATCAGATATACATACAAGGGATATCACAAATTCCTTGGCCCAACATATACAGGAAACTAATGATTCTCACCAGTTTTCCTTTCGAGTTATGGATACTTTATCCCCAAATATTACAGGAGGTGATTTGGTCAATAAATTGGATACAAGAGAGCATGAGTGGATTATTTGTTTACAGGCTGATGTTTACCCTGGCTTAAATAACAAGTAACATTAAAACCAGTTTTAAAAACTAAACAACAACAAGTATGATAGAAAATTAGGGATGTTATATTATTATTGTTATTATTAAAGTACATTTTAGATGGTGTTGCTTTAATTCTTCAAAAAGTTTCTTACTTGATTGTTTTTTAATTGATGTTTTGTGATAGATTTGGGCTGTATCATGTGATGAGGTTTTATTGTATAAAACGACCATAGTTCTTGTGAAATTTTGTGAATACTGAATAAGGACGTATTGTCTGAAAGCTTTGTTTTTACTCTCATTAAAATCTGTTCAACATTATGGAGTTTGCTTTTTTCTTTTGCCATTTGGACTATTTTTGTTATACTCCACTTTACCACTTAGTTCACCTTTTATCTGGACTATAGGTGGAACTGCCAGCCATGGCAGCTGAAACATGACAGTGGATTTGTAACATATGCCAGCACAGGTAGATGTAATTTTGTAAATAATTGTATGTCAGTTGTATATCAAACTGATTTGTACAGATGCTTGTGCTAAAAATGTATTTGTGAGGTTTGCTTGTGTTAAAATGAATCAACAGTGTGCCCTGATGGAAGGAAAAGAGATGTACATTCATTACTGTAAATGTTCAAATGCATACATTGTAACAGCATATACTGGATGTGAAGAGGTTAATTTTAATCCACCTGACTTTACAAAATATTCTTGAAATTAAATAACTTTATGTATTAAGCCATAAAAATGTTATCTCACAATTTTGAATGGAGCCAGAGATGCAATGTCGGTGCTAGAGAAAAGTTGGTAGCTCCTGTAGGAAGAGTGGAATGTTTTTATTGTTTTATGGTTTCCAGCAGCTGCAGCTAATCTGAGAAAAGCTGTTTGTGTATTGTAGCACATAGCTGATAAATCCTGGTAGCTTCTAATCATGGGGGATAGTGCGGGAAACAGAGTCAGATGACCAGATGTATGTGATGTCATTCTGTACAGAAATAATATTTTAATATTAGAGGAGACTGAAGTCTCAGGAGCGTTCTGTATTCTATCTTGGATCTGACAACAAGGACCACTCACCCACATCATCTTGCCTTGCTTTATTCAGTAAGTAGGAACAGTAATTATTTTAGTCAATCAGGAATAAACAGTGAGACTAGCTAAATAATGGTTTTCTATAACAGCGTGAAACTTTCCATCAGTGTTATTTTTAATATTTGCTGCGATTGGAACTCTTGTGTTTATTGTAAACATATATTTAGTATTTTCTTGTTCTTTTATTATTGATTATTAAATTTATTTAAACTTTTCATTGTGGCTGGTCCTTTTAGATAATATTTAAGTTTTGAGAGTATTTACATATATTTATTTGTTGATAACTCTGGCCATTCCTGGAAGCCTTGATGTTTGGTCAACATTACCATTTGCATTAATATTAATTTTACTCAGGATAATTGGGTACCCTTGTAAGGGACCTTAAAGTAGCTGACAGAGTTCTGGTTCATAGGTTTATAGGTAGGTACTAGGCTATCGGCCCTAGGGCCTATACAAGCATAGCCAAAAAGGTAGCTTGGCTCTCGCCACCCAAGAAAATTATTTTCCTGTGCCCCTGTCGAGCAGAGTCACAGAGGTAATCCCTGGGGTGAATTTCCTATTTCCCATCCAATCATCATAATGGGGAGCTTTGTTTGATATAGATAGGTAGTCTGTTCCAGAGTATGGAAAGTCTCTGGGACAGGAATCTTTCCCTCCAGCATATTCTGTTTATTGTGGTGACAAGATTTAGGTCCCTAGAACATGTAGCTCAGAGGAATTGGGATTTCTTTAAATAGAGCATGCCCAGCAGCTCTGGGTTTGACATAGCTTTGTATTTTAGGCAGAGATTGCCTCTGAGTAGGTGATATTTGACGGAGTAAAGCTGGAGTTTTTTGAGACGGTCTGCATAGGGCATCTGTTTGAGGCCAGTAATCCTCTTTGTGAGGTATTTCTGTGGCCTTTCCAGTTGTTGTAGATGTCTTGTGAGATACATACCAAAAGAGGCATTGTACTCTATAATGGGTCTAATGAGTGACGAGTAGAGGGGAACAATGACTTTTTTTTTTCCTGGATGAGAAACCTTTTGTGATGAGGTGTGCCACGTAGAAGGATTTCCTGACTACTGTGGCAATATGATTATCAAATGAAAGACTACTGTCCACCTGTGTCCCATGGTCTCTTATCACACTTTCAGTGTTAAGTAACTACCACCTATGTGATAGCTCATGGGTACAGAGTTTTTACCAAAGGGAATGACAATGCACTTTTTGGCATTGAGCTTGAGGCTATGGCTTTGACACCAGATGTCTCAGTGAGGCCCTTTTGTAGGATGCCCACATCATTAGGAGTTTCAATTATGGCTCCTAGTTTGCAGTCATCTGCGAACTTCATTAGTCAAAGACCTTCTGTGTTAGCCTGTACTTAAGAAAAGTAGATACCAAACAGGAGAGGACCCAGGACTGAACTCTGTGGTACTCCACTTGTCACTGGTCTGAAGTCGGAGTTGGAGTCTGCTACTTTCACAGTGTGGGTTTTGTCAGTGAGCCAGTTGGCAACCAATCTTGTGACATAGGGGATTATACCTAGTTTAGAGAGTTTATCTATAATTCCAGAAGGGGGGAATGGTGTCAAAAGCCTTGGCTGTGTGAACCACCTTACCCTCGTCTATGGCTTTAGTGACTGCTTCAAGTAAGTCAATCAGGTTTAGGAGACATGATCTTCCTTTTACAAACCCAAACTGTGTGGGGTCCAGAGTTTGGAGATTATCAATGTCTTTTTTTATAAGTTCCATGATGATAAGTTCCATGATAATACGTTCCATGGCCTTGCAGACCAGGCTAATGGGGCGGTAGTTCCTGGGGTTTGTGGTGGCACCCCTTTGTGGAGTGGGATAACTGTCACTGTGCACCATTCAGTGGGTACAAAGCCTGAGGTGAGGCTATGATTGAGCATGGTGCTTAGGTGGGGTGCCAGTTCATTCTGTAGTTCATGTAGAATGCAGCCTGGGATGTTGTCAGGTCCCAAGGATGCTGTGTTCTTGGCTTTGGAGAGTGTGATTTTTCCCTGTGCATCCATGATTACAGGAACTTTGCATTCTTCCGATACAGAGATGAGCCCTTTAGGGGGTGAGGGGGGTTAAAGTTAGCACTGAACCTATCTCCCAGGATGTTGGCAAAATCAGTTGATTCTGTATATTTAGTGCCATTGTGGTGTAACGCAGAGCAGATCTGAGGGTTGCCATTGAGATTCTTGACATAGCTATAGAATGCTTTTTATTGTCTTTAGAATCAGGGGTGATTTTTTCATAACTAGCTTTGGAGGATTTTATGAGGGATCTCAGCTTCTTACTGAGGCTGACCAGGGAGTTCTTCCAGTCATGAGATTTCACTCTCTTTTGCAACAGTTTCTTTCTTCTGTTCTAGAGTTTGTTTATGGCAGGGGACCACCAGATTGGCTTCCTTTTTTTGGAGGATAGCACGATCCATGCACTTGTGTAAGTGCTTATAAAGTGCATTTGTGTAGGATTCAGCATTCTATTGTATGTCTGCATGGGTGTCATGAAGTTTGCCACTTCTGTCTTAAGAAGTGTAAAGTTGGCTTTGGAGAAATGTTTTATGGTGGTTTCCCTAATGGGGGTGGAGGCGGGATGTGGATGTCTAGTCTGATTAGCTTGTGGTCGGATCTGTCCAACGAGGAATTGACCTCTGGTGTGGAACACCAGTCGCCCATGTTGGTAATGACCAGGTCTAGGATACTGCTGCCCCTGGTGGGGGTGTGGATAATTTGATCCAAAGCATTAGAATTTATTAATTCCAAAAAACATTAAGCAAAAGAGTTGGTACTTGAGTAGTTTTCCCAGCTAATGGTGGGGTAGCTGAAATCACCCATTATTAGTGTGTTGGGTTGTACCCTAATATTTTCCAGTGTATCAAGAAATGAGGAGTGGGAATCCTGGGGCATGGTAGGGGATCTGTAGCAAGTTATAATTTGGATTGCGGTCTTGCCCAGAGTTAATTGCACTTGGATAATCTCGGATGCATTATGCTGAGCAACTAACCTGGAGGTGTGACTATCCTTAATGAATATGAACACGCCTCCACCTTTAGTGTTTTGGTCCAGGTTAGGTGGCCGAAAGGTGTGGTATGAATTATAGCCTGGTAAGCAGGGGTGCTCTCTGGAACCTTGAACCAGGTCTCTGTCACTGCACAGATGTCGATGTTCTCCATTTTAAGGAGTGCCTCGAGAGAATGCATTTTGAGGTTTAGACTTCTAGCACTGAGTAGCATTACCCTAAGATTTTGCTTGCTTGTATCTGTTACCATGGTAAATTTGTTGTTTAAACATTGCCTAAAAAAGGCACTATAGGGGTGGCAAGAGCCTTAGCCAGTATCCGGAATCCCAAGGATGACAGGTGCAGGCCATCTCTGGCAAAGCATCATGGTTTGTCGATCATGTCATCCCAGGTAGACAGATACTGGATCCCCTTATAATGACGCCAGAAGCTTACTCAATTGTTGAAGTCAGTCATTTTGTCCTTCTACTGTGGTATCATTCTTATAGTCTGGGCAGAACGGGGCACAGCAGATGAATCTGTGCCAGACTTTCCCAGGTGTGTGTGTGTGTGTGTGTGTGTGTGTGTGTGTGTGTGTGTGTGTGTGTGTGTGTGTGTGTGTGTAAATCAAATCTCTAAGAGTGTGTGTGTCAGTTGCTTGGAGCAGGGATACAAAGCACTGGTTTCATAGAGAGGGTGTTGGATGACTTAGCTTGGAATCCCAGCTAAGGACTCAACTCTATGCTGTGCCAGTGGGGAGTCTTATTGGGGATCTGGACAGATATAGAGAGGAACCAGGCCCCGGACTGAGAGTGTTCCCTGGGTGCTCTTAAGGGAAATTGTGCTTAATGCATAAATACTGAATGTATCCATTTGTATTCCAAGTGAATGTCCCTCTTCAATGCCAGTGGTCAGGATTTAGGCTCCTTAATTACTGGCCCAATGTGGGGACGTCACAATTAGTATAGTTAAGAGTGGTAAAAACAGAGAGGTACATCAGTGTAGGTGAGAAAGGTACTGAAAAGTATACATCAGCATAGCTAAGAACAATACTGACTGTTGAAAGTACAGCAGTAGGTAGTAGGAGGGATTAAGAAAGGAAGCAAGGGTTGTTTAAGTAAACAGAAAAAGAAAAGAAGATTAGGGGAAAAACTGCCCCCAGTGCACAAATATGGGAGCAAGACCACAGAAGATTGTGAAAAAGCAGATGGACTGAATGAATACCTTGTTTTAAGCTTCACAAAGAAAAGCAAGTGAAGGATGCCATTTATTTATTTATTTACTTTCTAGTTTACTGGGCATGTGGACTAGTCTGTTGACACCTTTCAGCCAACACCCAAGCTTAAAGACCAGAAAATACAACAGTATCTTTCTAATTAAAATTATACACAGCATGAGTAATAGCAATATTAAGAACATAATGGTAAGATTTTGTTAAAGTAGGATCAGACCAAAGGATCCAAAGTGCATTTACAGACAAATATGTATATATATATATATATATATATATATATATATATATATATATATATATATATATATGTATCCACTTTCATTCATCGAATGTTCAGAATATTGACGTTCTAATCATCAAGACCAGAACATCAATGTTCAGAACATCGAAGGTTTAAAGTGGAAGTGCCAGGTAAGTAAAATTGTAGAATTTTGGGTGTGTATGCAGGGCAGCAAGGTTCCGTGTGTGTGTGTGTGTGTGTGTGTGTGTGTGTGTGTGTGTGTGTGTGTGTGTGTGTGTGTGTGTGTGTGCCATCTGAGTGTTGGCATTGCAGGTAGGGTGTGGGAAAACTCCCATTTAACGGTAAATGGGAGATTTCCCTTACCCCACTGTAGTGCGATCTCGGATTTGGAATATTAAAGTGTGGGGGGGGGACATTTTTGTAAGTGTTTTTGTTTTTGTGTGGTTCATTTTGAACCTTCGAGGTTCTGAACATCTGTGTTCTGGTGTTGATTCTGAACATTCGATGATTCAAAGTGGATCCACATATATATATATATATATATATATATATATATATATATATATATATATGTATGTATATATATATATATATATGTGCATGGCAAAGAGAGAGGTGGCGAAGGCTAAGGATAAGGTGTGTGAAGAGTTGTATAAAAGGTTGGACACTAAGGAGGGAGAAAAGGACCTGTACCGATTGGCTAGACAGAGGGACCGAGCTAGTAAGGATGTGCAGCAGGTAAGGGTGACAAAGGATAATGAAGGAAACATACTCACAAGCAAGGAGAGTGTGTTGAGCAGATGGAAAGAGTACTTTGAGGGGTTGATGAATGAAGAGAATGAGAGGGAGAGAAGGTTGGATGATGTGTGGATAGTGAATCATGAAGTGCAGTGGATTAGCAAGGAGGAAGTAAGGATAGCTATGAAGAGGATGAAGAATGGAAAGGCTGTTGGTCCCGATGACATACCTGTGGAAGCATGGAGGTGTTTAGGTGAATTGGCAGTGGAGTTTTTAACTAGATTGTGTAATAAAATCTTGGAAAGTGAGAGGATGCCTGAGGAATGGAGAACAAGTGTTTTGGTACCAATATTTAAGAATAAGGGTGATGTGCAGAGCTGTAGTAACTACAGAGGGATTAAACTGATCACTCACAGCATGAAGTTATGGGAAAGAGTAGTGGAAGCTAGATTAAGAAGGGAGGTGGTGATTAGTGATCAGCAGTATGGTTTCATACCAGGAAAGAGCACTACAGATGCAATGTTTGCTCTGAGAGTGTTGATGGAGAAGTACAGAGAAGGTCAGAAGGAGTTGCATTGTGTCTTTGTGGATTTAGAGAAAGCATATGACAGGGTGCCTAGAGAGGAGTTGTGGTATTGTATGAGGAAGTCGGGAGTGTCAGAGAAATATGTAAGAGTGGTACAGGATATGTACGAGGGTAGTGTGACAGGGGTGAGGTTTGCTGTGGGAGTGACAGATGCGTTTAAGGTGGAGGTGGGATTACATCAAGGATCAGCTCTGAGCCCTTTCTTATTTGCAATGGTGATGGACAGGTTGACAGACGAGATCAGACAGGAGTCCCCGTGGACTATGATGTTTGCAGATGACATTGTGATCTCTAGTGAGAGTAGGGAACAGGTGGAGGAGACCCTGGAGAGGTGGAGATATGCTCTAGAGAGAGAAGAGGAATGAAGGTCAGCAGGACTAAGACACAATATATGTGTGTGAATGATAGGGAGGATAGAGGAATGGTGAGGATGCAGGGAGTAGAGGTGGCGAAGGTGAATGAGTTTAAGTACTTGGGATCAACAGTTCAGAGTAATGGTGATTGTGGAAGAGAGGTGAAGAAGAGAGTACAGGCAGGATGGAGTGGGTGGAGAAGAGTGTCAGGAGTGATTTGTAACAGACGAGTAGCAGTAAGAGTGAAAGGGAAGGTCTACAAGAGGGTAGTGAGACCAGCTATGTTATATGGGTTGGAGACAGTGGCACTGACAAAAAGGCGGGAGTCAGAGCATGACGTGGCAGAGTTGAAGATGTTAAGATTTGCACTGGGTGTGATGAGGATGGACAGGATTAGGAATAAGTATATTAGAGGGTCAGCCCAGGTTGGAAGGTTTGGAGACAAAGCCAGAGAGGGAAGATTACATTGGTTTGGACATGTGCTGAGCAGGGATGCAGAGTATATTGGTAAAAAGATGCTAAGGATGGAGCTGCCAGTTAACGGGAAAAGAGGAAGGCCTAAGATAAGGTTTATAGATGTGGTGAGAGAGGACATGCAGGTGATTGGTGTGACAGAGCAAGATGCAGAGGACAGGAAGAAATGGAAACAGTTGATCTGCTGTGGCGACTCCTAACTATAGCAGCCAAAAGAAGAAGAAGTAGCTTTTACCTCTGCACAGTGGCAATAATAGGGTTTGCTGAGGAAGCCAAATAGATGTGAAACATTACTCCATACTACCTTAGTAGAAGCTTGCTGCTTGGCATAACTGGAAGCACAGACATATTCAAATCTTTGATTATGTTCATTATGGTTTAACTTCATCCTTTGATATTTAACTCACATACAACATGCAACTGGGAATTCATCGGAATAGGAAACATTTACCTCTAGGCTACTTTATTCCAGGAAAAGTTCAACTTTGATTTAAATTTATGGTTTAACTCCAACCATTTACATGGAATTCTTAGCCCACTGGGAAATGTATCTCTGGGGAGTGGACCAGCATCCCTAAGTATCTAAGTAGGGTAAGGCTTGACAGACAAATTCAGAAGATTTGCAGGCTAGCTAAAAGAATAAGTACATCCACATTTTAGTGCATGATTAAGTAATTAAGAATAACAGAGTGACATAGATGGCATTTAGACTACCTGATGCTAGACAGCAGTCAGCAAAGTACAGTTGTGTACACTTACTGTAAATGTAGATGTTCGAGTGTATTCACTGTTGCAGTCATCACATTTGGGTTATCTGCCTGCAGGTAGCCATCAGCCAGCCTGAATACCAGTGTGTTGGGATTTCTGCATTGGATGCTGTCGCTTCTTCCATGACGTCAGGTCATCAGGGGTATAAAACATGCATCCGACACCATTACCTCAGTTTTTCTTGCCCAGAATAGGAGCCAATTATATGGTGTGGAACACCCCCAGCAAAAAGCAAATACACATAGAATAAGATATGCCAAACCAAAAAGAATAGGTGAAAGAAAATCGGGGGCAATTACCTATCTTCTACCATCTCTACTATATGAAGCCCCACTTCTTACTAACCTGTCTTCTTCCAACTCCTCTAAACTCGAAATCTGCTATAATAAAATCTCTAAATTTGCAACCAAATCTAAAACCTCTACTCACCATTGCCTTTCCCTACAAACTCTGAACTGGCTAGAACTCCCTAACTACCTAGACTATCTCCAACTAACCACTGCTCACAAATTAATATGCTACCCTGATAAATGCCCAGCCTTAACAAACATCCTTCCTCCGTACATCCCAAATAGATCTCCAAGATCTGAGCACCAAAATTTAATCGCCATCCACAAACCCAATCGCCCTGATGGCCAACTCCTTCTCTCCTACTCTCTTGGCAGGAAATGGAACTCTCTCCCTCCTTCACTTAGAACAACATCTAACTCTGAATCCTTCAAAACCCAACTTTTCTCTTACCTGTCCTCTAAACATAAGTGTTCCTGCTTTCATCCCACATAAATTTAAATAACTACCCTTATGAACCCTCTATATCCTTTCACTTCACACTACCCTAGAACTATTATTCTTCCATTGCTACTAAATCAAACTTAAGCTACTTCTCAGTTTAAGTAATTCTCTCTCTCTACTCCTTGTATGTAAATATTGTAAATATCATGTAACCTCAGATCTCCTCATTACAGACAGTTGAAACTTGCTGCTCTGAAGGGAAACTACTGAAAATCTATTTTATCCACCTTCCTTAATGATGTTTTTGAGGTATACTGTGTGCATTTGCTTTTTTACTAACTGTATGAATGTAATTACACATGTATTTTTTTTTACCTTCAACACTATGTAACTTAGATTGTATTCGCATTGCTTTTGGAGCTTTTCTCCCCGGGCCTCCACTGAAAATGGGCACGTTCTGGCCCAGTGGACTTCCCCAGTAATCAAACTGGAAATAAAATAAATAAATAAATAAATAAATAATGGAGTGAGGGTAACCAGGACTGCAACAGTGAATACACTCGAACATCTACATTTATGGTAAGTGTACACAACTGTACTATGTTCTTCGTGTTTCACTGTTGCAGTCATCACATTTGGGTTGATTCACAAAGCTAAGGATGGGTGGAGGCAGATTAAGAAGCATTAGAGCTGGCAATCAGGCCCTGTAAGACTGCTGTGGCAAATCCAGCTCTGGATTTAGAAAAGATAGCCAAGTGGTAATGCTTGGTGAAAGTGTATACAGAGCTCCAGGTTGCAGCTTCCAGGATGTCCCTGGTAGGGACTCCTCTGAGAAAAGCAGTAGAGGTAGATGCAGCCCTAGTGGAATGTGTTTTTATCCCCTGTGGGGTAGGCTTTCCATGGTGCTTGTAGCAGAAATGGATGCAGTGTGCTATCCATTAAATGGTTTGCTTTGAAATGGCCTTCCCCTCTGCCCCTGCAGCAAAGCTGACTAGCAGCTGGTCAGATTTTCTGAGAGGCTTAGTCCTGTCCAAATAGAATCTAAGCTGTCTGTGCATGTCTAGAGATTGCAGCATCCTTTCCCCTTTATTTTGAGGATTAGGGAAAAAAGTAGGCAAATGAATGGACTGGTTTAAAGCCACACTAGACACCACCTTGGGCATAAAAGATGGGTTAGTCCTGAGGGAAACCCTGTCTGCATGGAAGATAATGAAGGATTCTACTGCCATAAGGGCCTGCAGTTCAGACACTTTCCTTGCTGAAGAGATGGCTAGAAGTAAAGCTGTTTTCCATGAGAGGAATTTCAACTCTGTTGTAGCAGCCTGCTCAAAGGGGGGAAGAGTAAGTTTTTCCAATACAAAGTTAAGGTCCCAGGCTGGAGTGGGAGCTCTTAAAACTTTGGCCCCTCTAAAGAACTGTTTTACCAGAGGATGAAAGAAGAGGGGTGGCTCAGTAGTATAATGAGCTGAGATGGCAGAGGCATGAATCTTAAATGAAGAGAAGGATAGCCCCTTGTGGAGCATTTATGTTAAGTAATCTAGTATATGAGGTAAGCTGGGCACAGTTGTGCCCATCCCTTGAGACTGGCTCCAGGAACAGTATCTTTCTCATTTTTCTGTATAGGATTTTCTAGTACTAGGCCTCCTTGCCTCGAGAATGACATCCAGCACCTGCTTACTGAGGGTTGCTAGAGGTGAGCTCAGTGGATTAGCCAGGCTGCAAGGTTCAGGGTCTGAAGCTGAGGGTGCAGAATTTGGCCCCCCTGCTGGGACAGCAGGGAAGGGGTCTGAGGTAGATGCCATGGTTGTAGCACTGTCAGACTGTGCAAAAGAGGATACCAGTGCTGGTGTGGCCAGTCTGGTGTAATCAGGATTGTCCTTGGCTTGTCCTGTTTGATCTTTAGTAGAACCTTCAAGAGGCAGAGGGGGAAAGGCATAGACTGTGAGGCTTTCCCAGGAAAAGGACAGGGCATCCAACTTCCAAGCTTGGCTGTGGGGAGTCCTGGTGCAGTATTTGTTCAATTGCTAGTTCTGAGAGGAAGCAAACAGGTCCACCTCTGGTGTCTCCCATCTCTTCCCCAAAAGTGTGAATGTTTTGGGTTCCAGTTTCCATTCATGTGAGTCCATGAGATTTCTGCTTAAGTCATCTGCCAGTGAATTTAGTTTGTATGGCAGGAATTGAGCTTGTAGGTGCACTTGGTTGCTCAAGGCTGTGTTCCACAGAGCCATAGCTAGTCTGCAGAGTGGGTAGAAATGTGTTCCCCCTGCTTGTTTATGTACCACAATAACTGTGGTGTTGTCTGTCTTTACCAATAGTTGACCTGGAAGAATAAGGCCTTTGAAGGCTGTCAGAGCATTCTGTACAGCTAACATTTCTTTTTGATTGATATGCAGGTGCATCTGCTTTGGGTTGCATTTGCCCTGAATGCACTGCCCGGCCATGTGAGCACCCATGCAGTCTGGTGCGTCTGTTGTTAGGGTTTGGGTGGCAGGGGGTAGAGTGAAAGGGAGTCCCTTGTTGTGGTTGCAGGTCTCTGCCCACCAGAGGAACTCTGCCCTTAGACAAGGGATGATTGGAATTATTGTTTCCAGGTCCTGAGAATGTTGACACCATAGACTTTTTAGATACCATTGAAGTTTCCTCATATGCAGTCTTGCATATGGAATTAACAGAATGCAAGAGGCCATGAACCCCAGAGCTTGTAATATTTTCCTTGCAGATAACTGGGTTTTTGTGGCCAGAAGGTTGAAGTAAGTTGCAAAATAAATTTGTTTCTCTGGAGTGAGGAATGCCATCTGGGAAGTTGTGTTCAAGCTTGCTCCCAGGAATACAATCACTACAGGATATGTGCCCACAGAATGGCGTACAGCAACAGTGGTCCCACTCCACAAAGGTGGAGCCTCTATGGACCCTGGTAACTATCGCCCCATAATCCTGACTAGCTTAGTCTGCAAGGCTATGGAGAGGATCATCATGGAGCTCATAAACAAAGACATTGGGGACCTACAGATACTAGATCCTACCCAGTTCGGCTTTGTCAAGGGCAAATCCTGCCTTTTGAACCTGGTTGATTTCTTCGAAACAGTCACCAAAGCCATAGATGAAGGGAAGGTAGTCCACGCAGCCTATCTGGACCTTGCAAAGGCATTTGACACAATACCCCACTCGGGCATCATAGATAAGCTATCCAGCTTAAATATAAACCCCTATGTCACAAGATGGGTCGCAAACTGGCTCAAAGACAGAACCCACAGAGTGAGAGTTGCTGGAGCCATGTCAGACACGAAACCGGTCACAAGTGGCGTCCCACAGGGTTCTGTCCTGGGACCACTCTTGTTCGGTATATACTTTTCCGAGGTACAGGCAAACGTGGGAGGACTATGGCTCACCAAGTTCGCAGACGACTGCAAACTGGGCGCCATAATCAACTCTCCAGCTGACACAAACATCCTTCAGAAAGGTCTCACAGAGACAGATAACTGGTGCCAGCACCATGGTTTAAAGCTAAATGCCAAAAAATGTATAGTCATACCCTTTGGCAAAAACAATGTGCCCACAAATTACCACATAGGTGGAAACCCATTATGTACAGAGAAAGTTATTAGGGACCTGGAGACCCAAGTTGATAGCAATCTCTCCTTTGAAAACCACATTGCCAAAGTGGTTAGAAAGACCTTCTACATAGCCCACCTCATCACGAAGGGTTTCACATCTAGATCAAGAGAGGTAATCATGCCCCTTTATTCATCCCTCATCAGGCCCATCATACAATACAATGCCCCTTTTGGGATGTACCTTACCCGACACCTGCAGCAATTAGAAAGACCCCAAAAGTACCTCACCAAGAGGATCAAGGGTCTCAAACAGATGCCATATGCTGCTTGGTTAAAAAAACTCCAGCTCTACTCAGTTGCATACCGCCTACTTCGAGGCGATCTATGCCTGACATACAAAGCTATGTCAAATCCAGAATTAATGGACATGCTCCACCTCAGTAAATCTAAATCCCTTAGAGCCACACGCTTGAGGGACTTGAACCTCAGTACAGAAATAAATAGAACTTGCTGAAGGGACAGGTTCATAACCCAGAGGCTCCCTTTGCTCTGGAATAGAATTCCAGTTCATGTGAGGCAGAGGACCTCACTGAATCTCTTCAAGAAGAATCTCGATAGGTGGATGGGGGATTGTAGGTTTGTCCTAGGGATTACTCCCGTGTCACTATTAGACAGAGGCACAGTAAACTAAACCTTAAAAAGGGCACAGTATATTCAAATCAAGGGGTGGCGTAAGCCATACAGAATCGGGCTAGGCTTATAATTGCCCAAGGGCAGATAGCCTAGTATGAACCTATGAACCTATGAACCTAATCTGTTGGCAGGGTACTAGGTGTGATTTCTTTTTGTTGATGGTGTACCCCAGTGAAGTTAGAAGTCTCTTTACAAATGCCAGGTGCTATAGCAGCAAGTCTTGACTTTCCACCTGAATCAGGCAATTGTCCAAGTATGTGTAAATCTGAATACTTCTCTGCCTGAAAAAAGCAATGGCTGAAGCTAGGCACTTTGTGAACACCCTGGGCACAGTAGATAAGCCAAAGGGAAGTGCAGAAAACTGATAGTGTATAGTGCCTGCCCTGAAGCAAAGGTATTTCCTGCAAGATTCCCTTATGGGGATGTGCAGGTAAGCTTCTTTTAAGTCCAGGGTTGCCAGCCAGGCATCCTTGGCTAGCATAGGAAGCAGCTGTTGGAGATTTAGCATTTTGAATTTTGGAACCACCAGAAAGGTGTTGAGGATAGATAAATCCAGGATAGGACACCAGGAGTTTTTTTCTGGGAACTAGGAACAGTCTTGAATAAAAGCCTTGTCCCCTTTGTTCTGCTGGGACAGTTTGAATAGCATTGATGTTGAGGAGAGAAAGTACTTGCTTTTGGGCCTCTGCCCACTGGTTTAGGGGGAGGTCTGGCCAGCCACTTAGGGTTGGGAGTGAGTGAAAGTGGATTCTGTATCCTAGGGAGACAATGTTTAAAACCCATTTGTCTTGGGTAATGTATTCCCAGTTTTTTGCATGCAGGGTGAGTTTTCCTCCTAAAGGTGCAAGTACTTGAGCAAGGCTTGGGGGAGTTAAGGATAAGTCATTGTGAAAGTTTACCATAGGGGGTTGGCTTACTACTCCCTGTTTTGGATGTGGGTGCACCCCACTGCTTAGATCTGTGCATAACCTGAGACTGAAGTCTTTGGGGTCTGCTGCCCCTGGGTTTGAACTGAGAAGGCCTGGAAGGGACTGGAAAGGATGAGTTCTTTGAAGACCATTGCCTACTGAATCTAGGTGGCTGTACTTGTAAGAATTCTTTAACAGTTTGCATAGATTTAGCTTTCTCCTCCATCCTTTTGAGAACGTCTTCTGCTTTACTGCCAAAATGGCGCTCTTGGTTTAAGGGTGCATCCAGTAATTTTGCTTTGACATGATCTGGCAAGTTTTGTTCCTTAAGCCAAGCATGTCTTCTAAGAACAGACCCAGTGTCAGCAGCCCTACAAGATGCTTCTAAAGCATCAAAACCACACTGCAAATTATGTTTACCAACTTGGTCAGCAGACTGCATTAACTATTGTACATCTTTCTGTTCTGCACAGTCAAGAATCAACATAATTTTCTGTTTAATTAGCCCTATAATATGCTGCTGATAATTTAACATATGAAACTGGAAATTTAAAGCCCTAATGACCAGAGTAGCAGAGGTGTATACCTTCATACCCCATCTATCTAAAGCCCTAGAATCCCTGTCAGAAGGGGTAGGATTCTTGGCAGTTGTAGCTTTAATGCCTTTTGGTCCTTGAGAAATGGTTTCTGGATCTGCAGTAGGATTCTTGAAAAGGAATTTGTGAGAGTCAGGTACTCTATAGTACCTGTCAGGTTTCCTGGGAGCTGGGAGCAAAGTATCCGGGGTAAAGCTGGATTCCAAGAAAACATCATCTACAATATCCAGAACAGGAGGGATAGCTAGAGGCCTGTGCTGAGATGGGTTTAAAAATTCCGAGTCTGTTTTTGGACTGAGAGTAGTCCTGGCTTTCCCAGCGGAAATGCTCCCTAAGAGTATGCAGGGTTTCACAAAGGAAAAATCTTCTGGAGGGGAAGCAGAGGGAATGGAATCCTCTGCATCAGAATCCTCATAGGTAGATAAGGGTATGTCCTGGTAGTCAGAAAGAACAGAGATATCAGATTCCTGACCAGAAGAATCAGAAGGAAAATCAGTTCTAGGTCTCCTTGAGGGGGAAGGCTGGCTTCCCCTAATTAAGGTAATAAGGTCTTCAGCCATTCTAATAATTTGTTTTTGAGGCCTGTGGGCCTGAGAATGCACTTTGGTCATCGGTTTCCTAGGTGTAATGTGAACTTTAGGCCTGAGAAATTCAGTATTTTTGGCTTGAAACAAAGTAGTTGGTTTAATATGAAAATTGGTAGGCCTGAATACACCCTCAGAAGCCAATGCCTGCACAGCGGCTCTGGACCCATCCAGGGTAGAGACATCCGCAGGTTCCATAGTCAAAGAAGCATCTCGCAGCATACTGGACTCTGAATGGGTCTCAGTAGAGGCCTGCAAATCTGTAGAAGCGGGTATCAGGGGCTGCGAATGAGCCTCACTGAATACCGGCGGACTGGTGACTAGCTTAACGGTAATGTCGTCGGCAGTTTTGGACATATGTGGTCTGTCTCTCTCTTTATCCTTACATTTTTTTGGAAGATCGGTAGTCAGATGGCTGACCAACGCCATTTCAGAGTACAGAGATCAAGAGAGAAAGTATTTAGCTACAAAAATTGCCCTATGACAGATAGTTTGGGCGTTGAACAAGGCACAAAACTGACAGTGAGGGACATTGTGGTCTGGGCCTAAACAGGTGACGTAGTAAGAATGAAAATCTCTATGAGGTATTTGCTTTCCACAGGCAAGACAATTATTAATTTTTTCTGACATTGGTTAGAGCAAGAAAAAAGGATCCCCAACGGGGTACTTATCTTTTAGAAGACTTCAGGTCTGAAACTCGAAAACAAAAATTTCAGGAGTCGGACGACCAGCACTTGCGAACTGCTTCTGCTTCAGGCACTACACAGCAAGAAAGACTGATGTAATGGTGTTGGCTGCATGTTTTATACCCTGACGACTTGACATCATGGAAGAAGTGACAGCATCCAATGCAGAAATCCCAGAACTCTGGTATTCAGGTCGGCTGAGGGCTACCTGCAGTCAGATAACCCAAATGTTATGACTGCAACAGTGAAACACGAAGAACATCAATCTGATGCCTTAATGTTTAATGATGGCAATCCTTCAGAAAGCTTAGCTACTCAGAGAGAGCAGCATAAGGTGAAGTGATAGTCCAGTTTGTATACTACAGGGGATATATATGTTTGATAGCTGTTTTACTTCCTTTGGAAACAAGTAGTAGTTTGGCACCATTTAGAAGTACAAAATGTCTAACTCATTCAAACAGATGGCAATGATACCAATACATGACTAATGACATCTGTATAATATCTGTACTACTTCCTACATGCATGTTCTAGTACACTGGGAGTATTTCACCCCAGCATGCGCAGCTATCACATGACTGCTGTCTCTGACACCTAGTTATCTGCTGATGGTCATTAAATGATTTGGTATTATTACAATTTGGTATTATTACTGTTATCCAGTGGTGGTCAACAATGATTTGATATTATTACTTATACCACAGTGCTAGTAATGAAGATTGGGACATGTGACTTGATGGTTGTAATGTGCAATAATCTAATATTCTCCTGACCTATGGCACCGTTACCCATGAAGGATGATTATATGGCTCTACTACTCCTTAAGGTTCACAAGTAGTTATGTTGCACTACCAAGATAAAATTCAGTTCTATATATTCAGTTCTATATCAGAGGGGACAGTGTGTGTGTGTGTGTGTGTGTGTGTGTGTGTGTGTCTACACTTTCACTACTTCCTGTTGGTAGGATGGAGTGGTTTTGAATTTTTGTAACAAACAATTTCTACTAATAATGAGGCAACATGCACCCATCACCACACCCCTAGATCTCCTGATCACTTTTTTCATCACCACCCACATTTTTTCACAGTTTAAGCCCTTGAACTGGTTTTGGTGAGATCTGCTCTCTCTCTTTAAATGTCTAGGTTTATAATTCACTTTGTGACTGAGTTTCCAGTCAGCAAACCCATCTTCACTTTGCACACTCTGGGTCTGGTCACTTTTGCTTTCTATTCTACTCTGCTATCATTGTTTACTATGTATTGAGGCCTTCCATTTCCACTCCCACTGTGTTCAGTCCACTGTCGCTAACTGCTTCTCTCCCTCTCTGTGATTTATGTAAGCTTTTCCCCATCCCTTCTGGGTTCGTCCTACAAGGCCTCTTCATTGTCCTGTTTCTTTCTTTCATAATTATAATTAAATTAAATAAATACAATACATGCAGCTGACATTTCCACCAACTAGAGCCATGTATTATTGTAGTACCCTCTGTAGTTTCTATAATACAATCTTACTACTTGTATAAAACTAAAATCATAAACTATTACTAGGCAAAGACTTCCATTTCCAAGTCTATCCTACTTCTCTTCTGTACACGCTCTAACCCTTCTAATTAGGCCTACCCCCCCCCCAAAAAAAAAGTGATGTGCTTAAAATTCATTTGAACCACCTCAGCACCGAAACTGTATCATTGTTTAAACACTCGTACAATGTATTAGTATGTAGTGCATTCATAAGCCCTTTTTGTATTACTGTGTCTTACTGTTAAGTACAAATGTATAAGGTCTGTGTATTGATATTATGCTTATATAGTGTTTTAAAAGAATATAGAAATGTGATAGTAAAATATATTGTTCTTCAACTTTATATATGTGGAGCTTTTCTTCCTGAGCCTCTGCTGAAAAGGCACCTTGTGCAGTTGAACTTTCCTGGTAAATAAAACAAAATAAGTTAATAAATAAATGTTAACTCTCTTGTCTTTCCCACTTGATTGAGTGTCCTCCCTTCTTCCTTGCCTGCTGCTCACCTTGTCCCTATCTGGTCACCTCTCTGGCTCTACCTCCCTCTTATTCCTTGCCTCCTACACAGGACATATATCCTTCCACAATAGTTTACAGTGTTAGCTTTATACAACAAGGAGGATGGTTTTATACGAGTGTGTGTAAAAATATACTCTCTATGCACGCGCGCACACACACACACACACACACACACACACACACACACACACACACACACACACACACACACACACACACACACACACAGCTTCACAGCTCTTTCCCCAGTTTAGTTACAGTTAATCCCTTTGGAATAAATAAATGCAGTGCATGTTTACTTCCTGGCCCTAATGAAGAACACCAGTACAACAAATTAAAAGTAAAACACTGCAATAAGGCAAGAAAACTATACAAGTATAGAAACTGTAGACCAATAAATCAGTAACAACCACCGAGTATTCTTACCTGGGAACTCTTAAATTAAACCTTGTCCTGTTCTCCTTTCCTTAAATAAATGCTGCTTTATGTTAACTCTTCCCACAGTTGATAGGTTTATAGCCAGTTAGTGTACATACCATTTTAAGCCTGCCTAATAAATCATATTTAAAAATTCCCTGCAGCTTCAGTCAAAGCAAGACAAGATTAACTAGAGTAGAGTCTAAGGCTACCAATCCAAGTATCTAGGTTTACCTTGAGGGTGGCAGGGGTACTTTTCTACTTGACATGGAGTGGATGTTTATTTCAGAAGCACGGTATACATTGAATCTATTATACCAGTGTATCTTATTTATCTGTACATGATGGTTTAGGTCCTGTAACCAAACGTGTGAGGAATTAATTTATTCTATGAAGGAAATGTAGGGCAAGCAGGGCAGATCACCAAGGAGGAATCTATAAGAGCCTGAGTACAGGGAGAGGGGTGCTAGGCTGTTTGAATAATGGGAGATCATGAAGTTATTGGTGTTTTTTAAATTGAGAATCTCTGATGTCTCTCAAGTCAAGGGATATAATTCAATAAATATATGTCATAAAGCTGCCAAAGAAATTGCATATCCAGTATCTATACTTATAAACAAGACAATCCAAGAGGGAACCATCCCAGACATCTGGAAAATATCCCATATTATCCCATTACATAAAGGTGGGAATTCCATTGAGTACTCAAACTACAGACCAATTGCCCTCCTTTCTCCTTTAGCAAAAGTAATGGAAAAATGTATTCACCATCAACTTTTACAGTATCTCTCTCAAAACAACATAATAGCAAATTGTCAGCACGGTTTTAGACCACATCACAGTACTACCACTGCTCTCCTATCGTTTGTAGATACTATCAATAGGAACCGCAACGACAACCTTCTCTCTTCCGCTCTCTTCATCGACCTCTCTAAAGCTTTTGATATGGTCAACCACACCATTTTAATTAACACTCTTACATCCCTCTCCTTTGATAATCTTGCCATTAACTGGTTTACATCCTACCTCAGCAATAGACAACAAGCAGTTCGTTGGGAAAACCAAATTTCCTCACTCACACCCATTTCCATCGGTGTACCTCAGGGCTCCATTCTAGGACCTCTTCTCTTCTCCCTGTTCATCAATGATCTCCACTTAGCAATCCCTCAAATAACCTGCATTCAATATGCAGATGACTCCACCCTTATCTGCTCTGCTTCATCTCCTAATGAACTTTCATCTGTTACTGAAAATGTCTTCAACACAGTAGAAACTTGGTTCACCAGACGCAACCTCCTCCTCAATACCAAAAAAAACTAAACTTCTCCTTTTCTCTCCTAGCACACGGTCCACTCCCTTGGACTTCACCATCTCCTCAAATAATGCCACTCTCATTACTCCTGATCCAACAACAAAACTATTAGGAATAACAATTGATAACAACCTCTCCTTTGATCAGCATATCAACAACACCATTAAAACAGTCAATAGAAAAATAGGAAGCCTATATAGAATTAAACATTTCCTAACCTCATCTTCCAGAGCCAAGATTGCCCACTCCCATCTTTTGTCAACTCTTCTTTATGCCTCACCAATTTTACTAACCTTAGGAAAGCCAACCTTAACAAACTGGCTACTTGCTACAACAACATTGCCCGTTTTGCCACTAGTAACCCTTTTAGAACTCATCACTGTATTAACCTGAAACTTCTAGGCTGGCTAGAACTACAAAACCTTCTGTTAATCCCTCAACTCACTATTGCCCATAAAATTCTATACCAACCCAATAAAACCCCTATACTTTCTAAACTTTTAATCCCTTATAACAACCTTAACTCCCTTCGCTCTTCCAGTAAACTTATGGCTACTATAACAAAGACCAATAATTCTGCTGGTGACTCTCTATTCAATAATACAGTAGGAAGGAACTGGAATCTGCTTCCTAGTGATATAACACTTACCACATCTCTGCCTCTCTTTAAACATAAAGTCAAAGATTACTTCCAAAGCCACTGGCTCTGTTCCTGTACAAAACCTGAGTAATCTTTTACCTCTTCTGCGCTTTCCTACTACTTTGCTTTCTCTCTCCTTTCTGAGTCTGCTTCAGTCTATCTCCTTTTAGAGTTTTTTTTGTTTCTTCTTTCCCCTATGTTAATCTCTCTCATCCATTCTTTTTTTAACTTTTCCTTCTCTTTTCTTAAACTGCTTCCCTTCCTCCACTCCTACTATAGTGTTTCTATTTCTCCTTTTGTTACTAAGATTTTAGTTCTATAATATTATAAATCAATTTTGCTCTCTGTTTTGTGCCTTGTTCTTGATGTTATTACAGCTAATAATGTTAGTCTTAGAAATGCGTTTCTCTTCATGTGTATACCTGTTATTGGATACTATATTTTTTTTATTATTTGTCTTTTCATCTATGATGATTTGTCCATTTGCTTCTATATTTTTTTACTTTTTTTTTTTTTGCTAAAATTTGTGTGGAGCTTTTCTCCCCTGGCCTCTACTGAAAATGGAAATGTATCCAGCTAGACTAGCCCGGTCAACAAATGTAAAATAAATAAATAAATCATAAGGGGCATTATATTCAATAATGCGGTCTGATAACAGATGATAAAAAGGGAATTAAGACCTCTTAGGACCTAGAGGAGATAACTTTAAAACTAGTCAAGCCATACAGAAATATTTTCTACTATGGTGACATGGTAGTCAGAAATTACGAAAACAAATCCAATGCACCTTACATAACTATGATTGGAGGGATGTGGCACCTCTATGATAGGATGTGGAAATGTTTTCTTTACCAGAATGAACTACAACACATTTTTCATATTTAGTTTCGGCCCATTGCCCTTGCACCGATTGTTAACATAACCTACCCGTGTTACAGTTAGTAAAATAAATAAAAACACCCAATTTACAGTCATACATTAACTTGGGTAAACACAGGCCATTATGTTAGACATTGGCTTGAAGGCCTGAAGAAAGATACCAAATAGAAGATGGCCAGCCACTGAGCTTGTAGTAACCACTGGTAACTTCTTTGTTTTCAGAAGTGGTATCTGTCACTCTAAACACGAGTTGTGTCAATCAACTAGCTGGCTGTCCAAAACAGAGAATAAAGATTTATATTTAGATTTACTAAGTCTCTCAATAGTACTTCTTTGAAACAATAGTGCTAGAGACCAGATTTGTTCTATAGACTGAATAACCACTATGCACTTTTTTGGTTACCTTTTATAAAGAAATTAACTAGATTAAGTAGGCAGGACCTGCCTTTGACTAGATGAATTGATGAAAGTTCCAGGATTAATAGATATTCAAAACCCAGAATAATGAGGTCTAAAATAATGCTTTCTGTAGCTTTAAATATAAATCTTGCAACATTAACGGGTCTGCAGTTTGCAGGGCATGTGGCTGAGTCACCCTTGTGTAATGGGATTACAATGGGCATTTTCTTGGCTTCCGGAATAAAAGCAGTATATTAGTTTAGATTACAGAGGTTAATTATAGGTTCAGACAGGCCATATTTGATTTTGATAATCAGATAACCTGGTATATTATCAGGGCCCATGGCAGAGGTGCTATTAGCTTTTGAGAGGGCTGAGATAAACTTGTTATATACTAACTACAGATGAATGATTAGGAGAGTGGAGTCTTTATAGGTTCATAGGTTCATAAGTTGGTACTGGGCTATCTGCCCAAAGGCATATATTAGCCCAGCCACATTGTGTGGTATTCACCGCCCCTTTAGACCCTTGACCGTCCCTAGACCCTTGTAATAGCAGCTAGTACGCTTGGCCCCTATCTAGTATCTATCTTGGCCCCTATCTTTGAAATATGTATAACTGTGGCTGGGTAACATTTCCACTAAAGTTGCAGCTAATACCATTTCCTTTGGGTTAGAGTGGGTGCTGATAGTGTTGTCCATTTCCAATCATTACAGGGTATTAGCTCTTAGAGCTGAGAGAAAATGTAGGGAGAGCAAAGACTCCTGTGATGTCACCAGCACATTATATGTGTATCGGCTCTGAGTGGGAAGTTTTGGGGCCTTGTTAGAGAAAACAGTAAGGTTTAAGGTGAGTCCCTCAAATAGTTTGTGAGTGAGAACAGAGAAGCCATGATCTGTAAAGTGAACTTTTGTTTTAGGTTCATAGTTGTATACTAGGCTAATGACCACCAGGACCTTTATAAGGCAGCCGTGCAACCCAGCCCAACTCAATTGTGTACCTATGTATATCAGGCATTTATTCTGAGGGGGTATGCTAATTAGGAAGTTTCAAGAGGTTATATGGGAATGGGGTATAGCAGATTGAGGCAGACAGTAATGCTCAAACTATCCGTACAGTGTTAGTAACACACCAGGTATCACACTTGATGTTGCTGCAGAAGGCTGTGCGTTCTACTCCCACACCATACAGATGGATTGCTGATTAGTGTGTTGTACTTTAAGGGGGTGAAGGTGCTGCAGTCCTGAGTGTGTCTCCTTTGGATGAGATGCTTAGTAACTATGAACCTGTACCCTTAATGCCCTATTTGGATGCAGGACATCATTATTTCGGGGAAACTTGGCTAGGCTTAGAAAGGCCCCTTGTGTCATTAGTTTAGTAACAGTCTATGAATCTATGAATCAGAGACTCGGGAGCCAGACCTAGGTGAATTTCTGACTTCCCATCCACTGGTCAAGGTTAAGCTTATATAAGGTTAGAGATGGACTCTGATTCACATGGATGGGGACCCTGTTCCAGAGCATGGGAATACCCTGAGACACATTTGTCTCACCAACATGTCTTATTTATATTACAAGCAAAATTTAAATCCTTGGATCTAGTAGTTCTGATGCTGCTCATTTTGTGGATGTGTGAAAGGTCCATCAGAGCTGAATCAGAGGATGCCTTGTATGCCAGTCATAGATAGCCTCTTAGTAACCTGAGTACAGAGATAGAATTTTAATGTGATCTATATAGGACAGTGTGCTTATACCTTGAATTCACCTGGTAAAGAATCTTTGTGGGCATTCCAGCTGTTGCATATCTCTGATCAGGTACATCCTGAAGGGGGCATTATACTCAGTGATGTGTCTGAGTGCACTATGACTTCCTTGGATCTCAATGCTTTGCTCTTACTTATACTTTTGATGACATAGAATGATTTTCCTCCTACCTTAGCCACATATTGGTCAAAGTCCAGACTACTGTATACATATGTTCCTAGATTTCTAACTACTGGGTCAGCTCTTAGAAGTGTCTTAGCATGGAACCATGAGATACCCACTGGTGACTGGTCTCTTAGTGGAGGTGATATCACCAGTCCTGAATTCCTGGGTCTTGTCTGTGAGCCACCTGGCAATCCATTGAGTTATATAGTGCATTATGCCCAGTTCAGTGAGTTTTTCAACTATACCTGAGTGGGTATTATATCAAACGGCTTAGCCAGGTCCAGCTTGGTGGTATGCACCATTTTCTCCTCATACATTGCCTTGGGAACCTTCTC
>NC_056748.1:1055710085-1055782585 GCF_019279795.1 Protopterus annectens
CAAGTTCATTACATCTATCACAAAGTGCTCTAGCCTCAAAAGAACAAATGGAACAATCCTCATCAAGATTATTTTTAGTACCTCAACATAAGTTGGTCTATGTGTCTGGTGGATGTAGCGATTGTGTATTCTTGACAACCTTGTTTGTATCAAAGATTTTCCCTCCAGTGAAACTGTCTATGTGCATTCCTCACATGCTGTTAAAAAAAAAAAAAAAAAAAAAGATTAAATGGCTGTGTTTGAACATGAGACAATTGCTACATTGTCTCAGGATGCCTTTATCTACCAAGCTGGCTACAGAGACATTTGGAAATTGTGTATCCGTGGTTTCCGGACCTGTATTTGGGTGGACTACTGTAGGTCATGCCCTGCATTATATAGAGGTCTCCTTGGGTGGTCTCTGGGGTTTGTCATTATACTAGGTTAGATTGTGCTAAGATTTGACAGTAGTGCTGTTTAATATACAAACTAGCATCTCTGCACAATGGCTTTGTATTAGCCACACCAAGTACAGGTTTCAGTTCTAAGGGAAGTCTTATAGATAAAATTTACTTTCTTGATGTTTGTGTCCGTACAAGGCACTGCTAACCTTTAAGTAATAACCCCAAGAAAGACTGCCTGAGAGTATAATGCTACAACAAAACAAACTTCAAATAGTTTGACAACGCAATTAATAACCTTTAGAGTGGTTTAAAGGCAGCATCAACAAATAAAGCAAAATAAAGCAATAGCACTCTAAACAGTTAACTGAAGTGCAAAACAACAAAAAAAATCTCATCTATCAAGGATGGAGTAGGATTAACTCAGAGTGTTTCGAGGGCACCAAGCAGATGACAGCTCTGGGAAAATGAAAAGGAAACAGTTTGTAGTAGGGGAGGTTTACTCAAGTGCAATGCTGGTTTGCTGGGTGGGCACTTAGTATTATGGATATGTGGAAAACAGTGGGTGGGAAAGTAATTAAACAGGTTATACAACAGACAATAACATTGAAAGGTAAGGGGGGATTTGGAAGTCAGATTACCACATACCTCTTAACAGTACAGCTTTTTGCAGAATGTCCAGAATTTTGCTTCATATTTTTGGTCTGTTCCTCATAAAATGTGTGTTTTTTCTGGGGTCTACTTGACATGATCGAAATGTCAATAGACCGACTTTTAGAACACAAGAGACCAAAAAGTGAAGTTTCATTTGAGTGAAACTTCACTTTACCGATGTTCAGAAGACTCAATGTTTCAAATGCTGACCCTTCAAGTTGAGAGAAAAGGAAATCCGCTCATTTCCGCGCTATAGTGTGATCTCAGAGTTAGTATATTTAATTTGAAGGGGGTTTGGGGGGGCATTGTCCCCCTGCAGAAATGTAAAAGTAAAAAATGAATATTAGTTTTTATTGAATTTAAGTGTCTAATGAATATCAATGATGGTGTATTTGTTAGTGGGGTGTAGGTATATAGTTTGGGTTTTTAAAAGGGTGGTGTACTGTTGCTATGGTGATTGTTGTTAGTTTTGTAATTGCATTTCCTGTAACACGTCTGCTATATTTTCACTTGTGTTCGGTACCAAGTACGAGGATTTAAAGTTACAGAATATTATTTATACGAAATGTCTTCACAGTTCACTAATTGTATTTCCGTGCAGGTCAATCAATCTTATACATATATGATCATATGGAAGTTGGCTTTTTCAATTGTCAGGATTTTGAGATTTTGGTTTTCTCATCTTGGTATTATGAAAGTCAGTGTAATGGTATTTCGATCTTATAAAGTATAACCATTTTTCTAGCAAATCACTGAGGATTGAAGTCACTAAATAATGACATACATTTGAGTTTCAGACTTCATATCCTTCAAAAAAATGCATACTAATGCAAATCCTGATATTCTAGCACCTTTCTAAGTTTATAAGAGCAATATTTAAAATTTGTCTCCATTTTTTGGGCCTTATTATTTTAATATATTTTAGGCTTTGTCCAGATTTCTTTTGCTAAGAGGTTGAGAGGTATGGATTACCATATGGAGCAGAACCAGAAAAGACAGCCTTTTAGAACTACAACAAGAAAAGAGTGGAAGGGTTCTGGAAAAATTCAAGCTGGAGCTCTAGTCGTATAGTTAGAATTTCAGAAATTTTTAGCTTAATCTCTCAGTGAGGGGCGGGGCGGACAAAGAACAGAGAAAAAAAAAGTAGCAAGGTAAATACAAAGATACTGGAATGCAACTTTAAGTAGGCGTATACAGCTATAAAAATAACTGAAGCACAAATCCTGGAGCGGAATTCACAATACTGCCACTGCTATAATCCTATAATAGACCAAGGCACCAGACCATGCAGAAATTTATCAGTAACACTGTAATAAAAGACTAAATGATTCTCAAATCTGGCAGCAGACCACAGTACTGCCACAACTGTGAAATAAGCTACACAATTGTCCAGAATAGGTTCAAAAATACAAAAAAATCTAGCTTTTACTTTTAATTCTACTCATGGAAATGGAAGTGCAGTATAATGTATAAGTAAAGCTAAAATCTTGCAGTGATACACAATCTTTATACTACTACAAATGAAGCTACAAGACTAAGGTCCCAGAACAAACTAAAAAAATGCAAACAGATAAATGGACAAAAAGCAGAGAAGTACAAGTAAAGTATCACCAAACAGATCACTACGAGTACAACTTAAAATATTTAAGCAGAATTTAGATAAAAAGCTTTTTTTATTCCCTTTTGATGAAAGGCTTGTATCTCATACGTCTTAAAGTCTTAAAAAAGACCCTGGGTGGATGTAGCTCAGTCTTGCTATTGAGGGAGTCAGTCAATGAAAGCCAATAATGGAGGCCCAAGTCCTGTGGTTAGAATTGCACTTATATTGATCCATGAATGTCAACAACTTATGAAAACTTCATACATATCATTAGACACCTTCTACCAAGTTTGGGGTGTACAGGTCTGGATCTGAGTTGGACTGGCTTCATTGACTTCACTGACTACACTGTGGGTAATGTGCAAGCGATTTGTGATGAGGGGGGAAGGAGTGCCTTGATGGAGGAATTTTAATACAAATGAGTTGAGAAGTGGTCAGCTGTTTCTGTAACTGGCAAGCATTTAACCTTTTTATGATGTTATGTTTTAGATGGGGGAAGATAGCAGTTAAGTGACAAAATTGTATTAGAGACTGTCTGAAGGGTGGTAGTGTTTTTGTTTGAGACTTAAGCAAATAGAGGAAGGTTGAATTCTAACTGAGCTCAAATGATGCTCTTAGCTATTGCTGGTATGGCTGGCAGTCACAGCAAGTGATAGCTTTGGAGTCCATAAGAGTATTTCACTTATTTTTGGCTGGCCTTTTTTCAATGTGCATTTCAACGTTCAGAGACTGATGTAGCCAGATTCTGAAGTATTTGAAAATGGTGTAGGTTTTTACCATGTGATGATGTTGGTCTTTGATTAAGAGGCTTATGAACAGCGTTTTTTTTAATAGTGCCTACTGCATTGTTTTTCTTTTTTTCTGGGGCTTATGAACAGCTTTTTTTTTTTAATTGTGCCTACTGTATGGTTTTTGTTTTTTTTCTGGGGTTAATGAGAAGTTTTTTAGAGGTAAGACAGTGAGTGCTATTAGTTCCTGTTGAAGTTAGGCTTGAATGAATTGGTTGTTGTGGCTTTACCTCTATAGAACCATATTATCTACATAAAGCAAAGTGTGTAGATGTGGGAGATCAAAAGAAAGTTTAATGAACATAGAGAAGAGTAATAGAGGGAGTATGGAGTTTTGTAAAACGCCTGATGTACTGGTATGACAGAACAGTATGGAGTTTTGTAAAACGCCTGATGTACTGGTATGACAGAACGGTATGGAGTTTTGTAAAAGGCCTGATGTACTGTTATGACAGAACAGTATGGAGTTTTGTAAAACGCCTGATGTACTGCTATGACAGAACAGTATAAAGCAAAATAAAGCAATAGCACTCTAAACAGTTAACTGAAGTGCAAAACAACAAAAAAAAATCTCATCTATCAAGGATGGAGTAGGATTAACTCAGAGTGTTTCGAGGGCACCAAGCAGATGACAGCTCTGGGAAAATGAAAAGGAAACAGTTTGTAGTAGGGGAGGTTTACTCAAGTGCAATGCTGGTTTGCTGGGTGGGCACTTAGTATTATGGATATGTGGAAAACAGTGGGTGGGAAAGTAATTAAACAGGTTATACAACAGACAATAACAATGAAAGGTAAGGGGGGATTTGGAAGTCAGATTACCACATGCCTCTTAACTGTACAGATTTTTGCAGAATGTCCAGAATTTTGCTTCATATTTTTGGTCTGTTCCTCATAAAATGTGTGTTTTTTCTGGGGTCTACTTGACATGATCGAAATGTCAATAGACCGACTTTTAGAACACAAGAGACCAAAAAGTGAAGTTTCATTTGAGTGAAACTTCACTTTACCGATGTTCAGAAGACTCAATGTTTCAAATGCTGACCCTTCAAGTTGAGAGAAAAGGAAATCCGCTCATTTCCGCTCTATAGTGTGATCTCAGAGTTAGTATATTTAATTTGAAGGGGGTTTGGGGGGGCATTGTCCCCCTGCAGAAATGTAAAAGTAAAAAATGAATATTAGTTTTTATTGAATTTTAGTGTCTAATTAATATCAATGATGGTTTATTTGTTAGTGGGGTGTAGGTATATAGTTTGAGTTTTTAAAAGGGTGGTGTACTGTTGCTATGGTGATTGTTGTTAGTTTTGTAATTGCATTTCCTGTAACACGTCTGCTATATTTTCACTTGTGTTCGGTACCAAGTACGAGGATTTAAAGTTACAGAATATTATTTATACGAAATGTCTTCACAGTTCACTAATTGTATTTCCGTGCAGGTCAATCAATCTTATACATATATGATCATATGGAAGTTGGCTTTTTCAATTGTCAGGATTTTGAGATTTTGGTTTCCTCATCTTGGTATTATGAAAGTCAGTGTAATGGTATTTCGATCTTATAAAGTATAACCATTTTTCTAGCAAATCACTGAGGATTGAAGTCACTAAATAATGACATACATTTGAGTTTCAGACTTCATATCCTTCAAAAAAATGCATACTAATGCAAATCCTGATATTCTAGCACCTTTCTAAGTTTATAAGAGCAATATTTAAAATTTGTCTCCATTTTTGGGCCTTATTATTTTAATATATTTTAGGCTTTGTCCAGATTTCTTTTGCTAAGAGGTTGAGAGGTATGGATTACCATATGGAGCAGAACCAGAAAAGACAGCCTTTTAGAACTACAACAAGAAAAGAGTGGAAGGGTTCTGGAAAAATTCAAGCTGGAGCTCTAGTCGTATAGTTAGAATTTCAGAAATTTTTAGCTTAATCTCTCAGTGAGGGGCGGGGCGGACAAAGAACAGAGAAAAAAAAAGTAGCAAGGTAAATACAAAGATACTGGAATGCAACTTTAAGTAGGCGTATACAGCTATAAAAATAACTGAAGCACAAATCCTGGAGCGGAATTCACAATACTGCCACTGCTATAATCCTATAATAGACCAAGGCACCAGACCATGCAGAAATTTATCAGTAACACTATAATAAAAGACTAAATGATTCTCAAATCTGGCAGCAGACCACAGTACTGCCACAACTGTGAAATAAGCTACACAATTGTCCAGAATAGGTTCAAAATACAAAAAAATCTAGCTTTTACTTTTAATTCTACTCATGGAAATGGAATTACAGTATAATGTATAAGTAAAGCTAAAATCTTGCAGTGATACACAATCTTTATACTACTACAAATGAAGCTACAAGACTAAGGTCCCAGAACAAACTAAAAAAATGCAAACAGATAAATGGACAAAAAGCAGAGAAGTACAAGTAAAGTATCACCAAACAGATCACTACGAGTACAACTTAAAATATTTAAGCAGAATTTAGATAAAAAGCTTTTTTTATTCCCTTTTGATGAAAGGCTTGTATCTCATACGTCTTAAAGTCTTAAAAAAGACTCTGGGTTGATGTAGCTCAGTCTTGCTATTGAGGGAGTCAGTCAATGAAAGCCAATAATGGAGGCCCAAGTCCTGTGGTTAGAATTGCACTTATATTGATCCATGAATGTCAACAACTTATGAAAACTTCATACATATCATTAGACACCTTCTACCAAGTTTGGGGTGTACAGGTCTGGATCTGAGTTGGACTGGCTTCATTGACTTCACTGACTACACTGTGGGTAATGTGCAAGCGATTTGTGATGAGGGGGGAAGGAGTGCCTTGATGGAGGAATTTTAATACAAATGAGTTGAGAAGTGGTCAGCTGTTTCTGTAACTGGCAAGCATTTAACCTTTTTATGATGTTATGTTTTAGATGGGGGAAGATAGCAGTTAAGTGACAAAATTGTATTAGAGACTGTCTGAAGGGTGGTAGTGTTTTTGTTTGAGACTTAAGCAAATAGAGGAAGGTTGAATTCTAACTGAGCTCAAATGATGCTCTTAGCTATTGCTGGTATGGCTGGCAGTCACAGCAAGTGATATAGCTTTGGAGTCCATAAGAGTATTTCACTTATTTTTGGCTGGCTTTTTTTCAATGTGCATTTCAACGTTCAGAGACTGATGTAGCCAGATTCTGAAGTATTTGAAAATGGTGTAGGTTTTTACCATGTGATGATGTTGGTCTTTGATTAAGAGGCTTATGAACAGCGTTTTTTTTTTATAGTGCCTACTGCATTGTTTTTCTTTTTTTCTGGAGCTTATGAACAGCTTTTTTTTTTTAATTGTGCCTACTGTATGGTTTTTGTTTTTTTTCTGGGGTTAATGAGAAGTTTTTTAGAGGTAAGACAGTGAGTGCTATTAGTTCCTGTTGAAGTTAGGCTTGAATGAATTGGTTGTTGTGGCTTTACCTCTATAGAACCATATTATCTACATAAAGCAAAGTTTGTAGATGTGGGAGATCAAAAGAAAGTTTAATGAACATAGAGAAGAGTAATAGAGGGAGTATGGAGTTTTGTAAAACGCCTGATGTACTGGTATGACAGAACGCTATGGAGTTTTGTAAAAGGCCTGATGTACTGTTATGACAGAACAGTATGGAGTTTTGTAAAACGCCTGATGTACTGGTATGACAGAACAGTATGGAGTTTTGTAAAATGCCTGATGTACTGGTATGACAGAACAGTATGGAGTTTTGTAAAACGCCTGATGTACTGGTATGACAGAAAAGTATGGAGTTTTGTAAAACGCCTGATGTACTGCTATGACAGAACAGTATGGAGTTTTTTAAAATGCCTGATGTACTGCTATGACAGAACAGTATGGAGTTTTGTAAAACGCCTGATGTACTGGTATGACAGAACAGTATGGAGTTTTGTAAAACACCTGATGTACTGCTATGACAGAACAGTATGGAGTTTTGTAAAACGCCTGATGTACTGGTATGACAGAACAGTATGGAGTTTTGTAAAACGCCTGATGTACTGGTATGACAGAACAGTATGGAGTTTTGTAAAATGCCTGATGTACTTGTATGACAGAACAGTATGGAGTTTTGTAAAACGCCTGATGTACTGCTATGACAGAACAGTATGGAGTTTTGTAAAACGCCTGATGTACTGGTATGACAGAACAGTATGGAGTTTTGTAAAACGCCTGATGTACTGCTATGACAGAACAGTATGGGGTTTTGTAAAACGCCTGATGTACTGCTATGACAGAACAGTATGGAGTTTTGTAAAACGCCTGATGTACTGCTATGACAGAACAGTATGGAGTTTTGTAAAATGCTTGATGTACTGGTATGACAGAACAGTATGGAGTTTTGTAAAACGCCTGATGTGCTGCTATGACAGAACAGTATCAAGTTTTGTAAACCGACTGATGTACTGTTATGACAGAACAGTATGGAGTTTTGTAAAACGACTGATGTACTGCTATGACAGAACAGTATGGAGTTTTGTAAACCGCCTGATGTACTGGTGTGACAGAACAGTATGGAGTTTTGTAAAATGCCTGATGTACTGCTATGACAGAACAGTATGGAGTTTTGTAAACCGCCTGATGTACTGGTATGACAGAACAGTATGGAGTTTTGTAAAACGCCTGATGTACTGATATGACAGAACAGTATGGAGTTTTGTAAAACACCTGATGTACTGGTATGACAGAACAGTATGGAGTTTTGTAAAACACCTGATGTACTGGTATGACAGAACAGTATGGAGTTTTGTAAAACACCTGATGTACTTGTATGACAGAACAGTATGGAGTTTTGTAAAACGCCTGATGTACTGGTATGACAGAACAGTATGGAGTTTTGTAAAACGCCTGATGTACTGGTATGACAGAACAGTATGGAGTTTTGTAAAACGCCTGATGTACTGCTATGACAGAACAGTATGGAGTTTTGTAAAACGCCTGATGTACTGGTATGACAGAACAGTATGGAGTTTTGTAAAACGCCTGATGTACTGGTTTGACAGAACAGTATGGAGTTTTGTAAAACGCCTGATGTACTGCTATGACAGAACAGCCAATTTTAATTTTGAATGTTCTGTCTATCAGGTACTCTTTCACCCTTTAGCTTGTGTGCTGAACCCTATGTGAATTAGTTAGTTCAGCACACTATCCTGCTTTTCTAAGTCAAAGGTTTTGGGGAGAGCTATAAATAGAGCACCTGTTAGTTTACTTCTATCCATGCTTTCAAAGACGTATCCTTCAAGGTATGGCAAGTGGTTGTAGTGTTCCTCTCTTTTCAGCTGGAGATTAGGTGATATTTTTCCAGGTATGAAGTGAGTTGTTTGTAAATACATTTTCTCTAGAATTTTACCCAGTGTTATTAGCACGGATGTTGGTATTAACTTCCAAATGACACAGAATTTCATGTGGTATAATAATATTTCCAAATTTGCTTCAGATGTGTATAAAACACATCAATGCAAGCACTAAAAAAAATCAATCAGATAAAATTATGGAATTTAATTTCATTATCTCAATTAATAGTAGTACAAAACATTCTGTACAGACCTAAAAGATTTCCAGTACTGACCAAACTAATTCAAAACTACAATCCTTCTAGATCACTTCGGTCAGTCTTAAACTCAGGTACACATTCTAGATGGAATAATCAGTATGGTGACTCATTCCTATAGGTATTACCAACAAAGCCAATTTTAACATATTCAGCTTTCTTTGAAAACAATGTGTATTTCTCTTGTATAACTTGGGCATACATATCTAACCATATCCTTCTTTCAAACCATACCTCAAAGTATAACCTGACATAATTAGCTACTGGAACTGGTCCTGTATATACTCATATTACAAAGTAGCACTCTAAAACTCATAGAATATCAAACCTCACTACTCTGACCATTTTATTTTATTGTCCATTATACATATCTCTTTTTAATTAAACATCCATCCTATATTTATCTTGTTACCTCTCCACTTATCTATTCCTATTATCTTCATCTATCTTAACATTTTAAATAGTACAGTTGGGTAAAATCTTGCCATAAAACTTTATGTCTTTCTCTTCACTGTTGCAGTATTTTTAACCAGGGATCTCTTGCCAAGGATAGCCAAACATCTGTCTTATATGCACATACGTCACACAACTGACTACGCTCTTAAGGGTGACATATCCTATCTTTTTGTTTTTCAATAAAGAAGAAGTTTTGATTACTAAACAAGTAATCAAATGAATGATTACTCTGAAGTGTCAACTAAGCTTTTCAACAGTGCATGGCGCTTTTTTCGTGATTTTTTTTTTAGGATTCTCAGTCAGCAGCTTTGTTACTCACAAGCAGCAGTTCTCCCCTGTGGTCTGTTGTTTTTTCTTATGGGAGGGAGATGTCTTACCCCCCCCCCCAGGGCTGGAAAACTATATGTATGTCTATAATATATAGATATACTTGTGTGTGTGTGTGTGTGTGTGTGTGTGTGTGTGTGTGTGTGTAAAAGTAATGTCTTTCGGCTTTTCTCGGTTAGGGGTCGCTACAGCGGAATGCCGGTCCACTTATGATTGGCAGTAGATTTTTACGGTGCCGTGGTGCCAGCCCGACACCCAACCTTCAATGAAGGCACACCCATTCATGCACGCACCTACCTGCACGTCGCTAAACGTCACTCAACCTTGGGCAGGACGTGCAGACTCCACATAGAAGGCACTCCAGCCGAGGATCAAACCAGAGAACCTCTTGCTGTGAGGCGACAATGCTAACAGCTGCACCACCGTGGCCTTCTATCACATGTGTGTGTGTGTGTGTGTGTGTGTGTGTGTGTGTGTGTGTGTGTGTGTGTGTGTGTGTGTGTGCGCACGTGCGTGTGCATGTGTGTGTGTGTGTGTGTGTGTGTATATATATATATATATATATATATATATATATATATATATATATATATATATATATACACACACACATACACACATATGGGTGCCATTCATAAGTTCCTAGGCAAATACTAAGCTAACTGTTCATTGTGTCTGCGAGGTAAACACCTTATTCATTATGCCATATATATCAAATAGCTGTTTTTTTCTGCAGGCTGAAAATATTAAAGTCTCAAAGCAGCCAGTTCAGTGAAGAGTGTTAAATTTCCTTCCCCACTGTTGTGTGATTCTAGAGTTGGTGATACACAGGTTGTAGGAGGTGAGGAGATGCAGCACCCCTCCCCCACGTCAGCATAAAATAGGTTTTGATGGTTTTCTTGTTTTTTGATATTTTGATTTTCAATATTTTTAATTTTGATATTTTGTGTTTTCAATATCATGACATTCATGGCTATCAAGAGACATCCTAATGTCGGTCTATGTCAGGATTACATACCTGATCTATACTCTGTAACTGCATGGTCATTGATGTACTCCTGTTTATCTAATTGATTTGATGTAATCATTAAGCTTTTCTCCCAAGGACTTTGCAAAGTAAGAGTCAAATGCCCAGTTAGATTATTCTGGTTAAACTGGAAAAAACATGAATGAATGAATAAATAAATAAATAAATAAATAAAGCTATCTAGAGGTTGGCATTTAGGATCCTGAGGAATGTAGTAATAGTATCCCTGGCTATGTCCCAGCAATTGTCACTCTTGAGATATGGTAAGTGCTAAACCCAGGAACAGAGGGAGTAATTTAATTTAAAAGTATGTATCTATAACTATAGACACACACACACACACACACACACACACACACACACACACACACACACACACACACACACACACACACACTTCTTCAAGTTGCAGACGAGACTGAATTTCATGCATTTTTTAAGACATCTGGCATTGAGTAGGACCATCTTAAACTCCAAATTTATAGTTTACTAGGTTGAAATGCCCAGCAGATGGACTCTACCTTAAAATCGTACTATGAAGACAGCAAAGACTTTACTCAGTATGTGAAATCCATGGCAAGGGAGGAACAAACCTTCTCTGCTAAAGCAGGAAGCGTTGTCAACCATCTCATCCCAAGCTGACACATACTGGATCATCCTAGAATGACACTAACTACATAACCAGTTACTAAACCAATTATCTGGTGTTCTGGGTGATGGCAAAATGCTGCTCAAAGAATAGTGCCGTTCTTCCCTCAGACGCAGGAATCGCAAGCTTAATCATATCACACATGTCCCTCTGGACTAAATGCCTAAAGTCATTCACCCCATGTGGCCCACTACCAGCTCATAATTGTATCTGTTGGGATGTAGGGATTTATTGTAGTTTAATAGAATAAGGCTATACTAATAAGGTCTATGAAGTTGGCTGACTTAAGTGAGGAAAAAAAAATCATGTGAACTTGATGCATTTAATCCATTTGGAGAGGAAAGATTGCAGCAGAAATGTTCATTTCATGGCCCTAAACAAGACTTTTTAATACTCAAAGAAAAAAATAACGAAAGAAAACAACACTACAATAAAACAGGAAACAGACATAAGAAAATACTGTCAAGAACAAAAGTAATATATCAAAATAGACAAAGAGCAGTCTTAGATTGCAGTTATAACATCTGGTTACTACTACAAGCCAGGAAGTGGCACAAACTGAATTTAGATACTGCCAATGTTTGTTTGCCATTGTGTTGCTACAGAAAAAATTCCTGACAATTTATTATGTTTATTTTTGTTTTTGAAAAGTGAAAAGCAGTTTAGGTGGACTAAGCCAGACAAGGATCCATTTTGTGTTCTGTTAAAAGCAAGACAAGCAAGTTTTTAATTCAAAAACTGAGGTGAAGTTTATTTGCGTTTGTTTTACTATACTGCTTTGAGCCTTGGCTGACTAAAGTGCTTTGCTTTGAGTTAAAAACTGAATCTATGGTGTGTATATGTACATATCTGTGTGTGTGTGTGTGTGTGTGTGTGTGTGTGTGTGTGTGTGTGTGTGTGTGTGTGTGTGTGTGTGTGTGTGTGTGTGTGTGTTTGTGTGTGCGTGTAATAATTGTAAACCTACTTAGTCAGCTCAGAGTCAATCTTAACAATACAATCAGAACACAAAACAATTGCAAAGCAGGAAGCAAGCCATTCTGAACTCTTCACATCTTCATTGCTTACACAACATTGGAGGTAAGCAAAAATGTCCTCACCCCAGTGTTGAGTGAACCCACTATGTATACATAATGGAAAAGTTAGAATACAAACACCATAATGAAAACAGAGGGGGTATTCAGAATGATCCATATACTGCAGGGATATGCTAAATAATTGCTTTGTTTGGTATGATGCAGCCTGAAATAAGTATGAATGATATCCAGCACAAAGCCAACATACCAAGGAATGGACTGCATAGTAAATGACCGCAGCTGTGTTAATGGCAGGCATTGTGTACTGCAGGGTTACACTACAGGCAGTCATATGATCGGAGTGACAGACACAAGAAGGTTGCATCTTCACATACTCAGTGAAGTACTTCATAGCTGCAACAAAAGTACTATGAGCAAGCTGTGCAAGGCCAAGCAAAGCCATGGTCATCACAGCAAAGTGCCAATTCACTTCATGCGATAAATGGGAAGGAAAGGGAGAGATAATAAAGTTAAAAATGGGGCACCATCAAGAGCAAACAGAAGAACACAGAGAAGATTTAAGTATAGAGAAAACAGGTGGGAGGGAGAAGGGCATTTTTTTATGGCGAAATCTGCCTGTTGTCCATTCTTTTAAGACATGCACTGGAAGACAGCAGCAAGAATCCTGTGTGGGAGAAAGGAAGGTACAGGGATGGTGACAGGGGCAGACAAGCATACGTACAACATAGAGACTGACATGGAAGGTATGAACACAGGAAGGGGGTGACAGTGGACAAATGCAGTGGAAGGACAACTGGTGATGGGGAGAACTGGACTAACAGGGTAAGGGGAGTAACAAATATGGAAAGGGAACACAGTCATAGGAAACAGGGTGAAATACAAAGACTTTGCCTGACCTGCCTAGATGGTAACCCACCCAGACTCCAGTCACCTCTTTGGATAACATCTTGGGTGTGTACCTTCTCTGGTATTCCAATGGATGGGGCCAGCTGGCTCTGTAGTTCTACCAGCCACACAAGGAGATGCTCCAGGGTGCCAAAGCAAATATCCATCAGTCAACCTACCTCAGTTGTGACCAGGATCCACATCTTCTGCTAATCGATAAAGGAAAACACTTCCGGACTAGTATCAGAAATAAGGAATCCACCCCCACCCCCATTCCCCAAGAGAGATGTCCACAGAGACCTCCTTTCTTAGGGTGACTTTGAACACCCTAAAGATAAGCAGGTGTGGGGATGGCTGGCAATCCCAGCATGCTGACCCAGGTGGTCATCACTGCATCTCATCATGCACCAGAGATGACCTTGCAGGAAACAAAACCAGAGGAAAAGTGACCCAGATTAGTTCAAATCTGCATTACTTATAGTGCAATTACCTACTAATTACACTTACTCTTTCACCTGGATAGCTTCTCGTATTTCTTTAGGCAGGCCTTACACCTAAATACAATTTACTCTTGCCAATGTAAATCAAAGGGAGACCATCAGTTCAAAAACAGATACTACTCAGAATGTACAGTGTAAAGCCACATGCACAGTGCTTCCAGTAGTAAATTAGAGACCCCAATCTAACCTCTGGTGAATCATGTAGAGGTTGAGCTTCTGCAGGTTTCAGTACCTGTGCTGGCTCTACTCATCAGAACAAGTGATGCCAGTAGCATTACTCAGCACCCTGGCAAACTGATGCCAGGCATCACAGTAGCTCACAGTCTGGCAAGCTGGTGTCAGGTATCACACATCAGTCTGGTATGCTGGTGCCAAGCATCAAGGTAACACACACCAGTCTGGTACACCAGTGCCGGGCATCAAGGTATCACACTCCAGTCTGGTACACTGGTGCCGGGCATCACGGTATCACACACCAGTCTGGCATGCCAGTGCCAGGCATCAAGGTATCACACACCGGTCTGGTACACCAGTGCCAGGTACCACACACCAGTCTGGCAAGCTGGTGCCAGGCATCAAGGTATCACACACCAGTCTGGTACACCAGTGCCAGGCATCACACATCAGTCTGGCAAGCTGGTGCCAGGCATCAAGGTATTACACACCAGTCTGGTACACCAGTGCCAGGCATCAAGGTATCACACACCAGTCTGGCAAGCTGATGCCAGGCATCAAGGTATCACACACCAGTCTGGCAAGCTGATGCCAGGCATCAAGGTATCACACACCAGTCTGGCAAGCTGATGCCAGGCATCAAGGTATCACACACCAGTCTGGCAAATCACACACCAGTCTGGCAAGCTGGTGCCAGGCATCAAGGTATCATACACCAGTCTGGCAAGCTGATGCCAGGTATCACACACCAGTCTGGTACACCAGTGCCAGGCATCAAGGTATCATACACCAGTCTGGTACACCAGTGCCAGGCATCAGGGTATCACACACCAGTCTGGTACACCAGTGCCAGGCATCACACACCAGTCTGGCAAGATGATGCTAGGCGTCAAGATATCACACACCAGTCTGGCAAGCTGATGCCAGGCATCAGGGTTTAGGTTCATAGGAGGTTACTAGGCTAGCAGCTCTAGAGTTCTTACAAGCCTAGCTATGTTAATCCCAAGTATCCCCACATTTGTTCTTTTTGGGTAGTTCACACAACACATTTATGCACAGAGCAGGTCTGTGATCAAACCTGGCTACTCCTATCCAAGAGGGACATGGGTGCTATCCCTCAGGGGAAATTTGTGGTCTCCCATGCAATTATCTAGGTTGTGTTTGAATAGGGTCAGTGAGGAGCTCTGTTTTACATGAATATTAAGTCTATTCCAAAGAAGCGGCAGTCTCTGGGAGGCATATTTGTCTCTCCAGAATGTTCTTTTAATGTCACAAGTTAAGTTGAAATCTCTAGAGTGAGTGAATCTTATGCTATTTGACTTGAAGATGTGTAGCATTTCCATTAGGGTAGGGTTGTAGATTGCCTATAGGCCAGGAAAAAGTCATGTTTCATTAGCCTATAAGATAGAGAGAAAAGTGATAGGGCTTTCAGCCTGTCCTTGTAAGTCATGGTTTGGAGTCCCTGTATTTTCTTAGTAAGAAACCTCTAAGGTCTCTCCAGCTGCTGCAGGTGTCTGATGAGGTACATGCAAAAGGGTGCATTATACTCTATTAGTGGTCTGAGAAGGGTCAAGTACAGTGGAGTTATAACATCCTTTGACCTGGATGCTATGCCCTTGCTTATGAGGTATGGTACATAGAAGGCTTTTCTTACTACTATGAAAACTTGGTGGTCAAAGTTCAGATTGCTGTCAACCTGTGTTCCCAACTCTTGCACCACTAGGTTGGAACTCAAGGGGGTGCTGTCAATACTATAATTTGTAGGGAATTATGTTTTGGCAAAAGAAATTTTAATGCATTTTTTTTTTGCATTTAGTTTTAGACCATGGCTTTGGCACCAATCATTTGTTTGTGTTACCCCCACTTGTAATGTGTTGCCATCATTGGATGACTCAATGATTGCTCCCAGTTTGCAATCATCAGTGAACTCAGTGCCATCTACTTTGGCCTGGACGTCTGAGAAATAGATGCCAAACAGTAAGGGACACAGCACAGACCTCTGTGGGACTCCACTGGTAGCAGGTCTACTGCTGCAGTTGGAGTCACCAATTTTGAAAGAATGTGTTCTGCCAGTGAGACAATTGGCTATGCATCCAGTAATGTAAGGGTTAATTCCTATCTGGGAGACTTTCTCAATAATACCAGAGTGGGGAATTGTGTCAAAAGCCGCAGCAAGGCTGAGATAGGCAATATGCACTGCCTTAATTTCGACCTTGGCTTTGGTGACATTCTCAAAGAAGTCTCCCAGGTTTAATAAGCATGATCTACCCTTAATGAAGCCAAATGGGTTTGGGCCCAGCATTTGGAGGTCACCTATATCATTGCTGATAACCAGACATACAGCTAGAGTGTTGTATCATGCACCATTCTGGTAAGCTGCTTCCAAGCATCAAGGTATCACACACCACTCTGCTATGCTGGTGCCAGGCATCAAGGTATCACACACCAGTCTCATATAGGTTCATAGGTGTGTACTAGGCTACTGGCACTGGGGCCTTTACAAGCCTAGCTCATAAGATTACCCTGGCATCGTGCCACCCGACCTTAGTTCCCAGTGCCTCTGCCGAGTAAACCACTGGAGTGATCCCTGGGGTGAATTTTCTATTTCCCATCCACTCATCAAGATTTCTCTTGAAGAGGGCCAGTGAGGTGCTCTGCTTGACATGTATGGGAAGTCTACTCCATAGCATGGGCAGTCTCTGGGTTATGAACCTGTCCCTCCAGCATGTTCTGTTGATTGTGGTAATGAGGTTGAGGTCTCTGGAGTGTTTGGTGTGGAGGGATTGGGATTTCTTTAGATGTAGCATTTCTAACAGAGCTGGGTCAGACATGGCTTTCTAAGTCAAGCAGAGATCACCTCTAAGTAGGCGATATGAGACAGAGAATAGTTGGAGTTTTTTTAGTCTGTCCATATAGGACAATGTTTAAGGCCTAGGATCCTCTTTGTGAGGTGCTTTTGTGGCCTCTCCAGTTGTTGCAGGTGTTTAGTGAGGTACATGCCAAATGAGGCATTGTACTCAATGACTGGCCTATTGAGGGAAGAGTAGAGGGAGACAATGACCTCTTTCTTCCTGGATACAAAACCCTTAGTAATGAGATGTGCCACATAGGACTTTCTGACCACAGTGGCAATGTGGTGGTCAAAAGAGAGGTTGCTGTCAACCTGTGTGCCCAGATCTCTTATAATGCCTTTTGTGTTCAGTGGACTACCATCAATGTGGTAATTCATGAGAACTGGGGTTTTCCCAAAAGGGATGATGACACATTTTTTGGCATTGAGCTTAAGGCCATGGTTCTGACACCAGTTGTTGGTCTCAGTGAGGCCTTTCTGTAAGATGTCATCACTCGGGGAGTTAACAATAGCTCCTAACTTGTGATCATCTGCGAACTTTGTCAGCCAGAGTCCCTTTGTGTTGGCCTGAACTTCAGAGAAGTAGATACCAAACAGGAGAGGACCCAGGACCAAACCCTGTGGGACTCCAATCGTGACTGGTTGGCAGTCTGACTTGGAGTCAGCTACTTTCACACTGTGGGTTCTACATATGAGCCATTTTGCAACCCACCTAGTGATATACAGGTTGGTCCCTAGCTTTGTGAGTTTTTCTATGATTCCTGAGTGGGAGATCATATCACATGCCTTGGCCAGATCAAGGTAGGCTGTATGAACCACCTTGCCTTCATCCACAGCTCTGGTGACTGACTCAAAGAAGTTGACCAAGTTGAGCAGGCATGATATACCCTTCATAAAACCAAACTGTGTGGGATGCAGAGTTTGGAGATTCCCTATATTCTTGTTTAATTAGGTCCATGATAATACGTTCCATATGCTGGTACCAGGCATCAATCGTATAAACTGTTCTATCATACTGCCTCAGCAGGTAGTCTGCAGGCTTTGCTGTTATACCAGAGGCAATCATACTGCCCCAGCAGGTGGCCCCCAGACATTGCTCTTACACCAGGGGCAATCATACTGAACCAGCAGGTAGTCCTCGGGCATTGGTCTTACACCAGGTGCAATCATACTGCCTCAGCAGGTAGTCCCCAGGCATTGCTCTTATACCAGGGGTAATCATACTGCCCCAGCAGGTGGTCTCCAGGCATTGCTCTTATACCAGGGGCAATCATACTGCCCCAGCACGTGGTCCCCCAGGCATTGCTCTTATACTTGGGGTAATCATACTGACCCACCAGATTGTCCATGTAGTCCTTACGCAGCAAAAGGAGAAAGACTTTCATCTGCTATTTGCACCAGATGGAAACCTTGCTACAACTAGTGACTGAAGAAGCTATGTCTGTGAGATTTGAAATATTCTGCTTTTAGCAGTGAACAAGTTAAAAATGGTGTTTAGTGGATTTGTCTGAAAATGTAAAATAAATACTTTGCTTTTTAGTGTAGTACAGAGAGTACTTATTTTAAACTCTTGGCAAAAGCATATAGCTTGGCATTCATTGTTATTTAAAGTCAGAAGTAAAATATTTTATCTTTTATAAACTATGCAGTTTGTGAAATTCTCTATCTACAAGCAGGTCAAGATGAACTCTTGTATGCAGCTGTGTCTCGTCAACAGGACCTGCAAGATAAGAGCAAGGCCAAGGAGTTATTCTTCAGGAACAGAATGTGTGAGATATGGAAAACAAACTGTCAGCAGACCAGTTTAAAAAGAAAGACTTATTTTTCTGGCAAATTCTTTAAACTGCTGATGCAGGCAAAAAATAAACTATAATTTTTACAGTGGCAAGACCAGGCCAGTTCAAACAAATCAGGGAGGTGTGACCTGCAGAGGTGCCTCTCACAGTGTTACATTTCTGCACAGTTCTTCTTTTGAATGCACTCTTTTTTTCTTACTACTTCGTCCATTGCCTTGCGGATGGAACCACTGCGGTGCAGTACAGAGCAGTATGGTAATTTTTCTTCAGACAGTTGGTTCTCACTCAAAGAGGGGATCCCAATGCCAGTCCTGCCTTCACCAGCATCTAGTGTCTGACAGCAGAAAATTCTTCCACAACTGATCTTCGTGTCAAGCCTGATCACCTTGTCCTGAACATTTGTGGTAAATATTTTCTTCTGTTTTTCTTTTAACAATGAATGCAATTCATGAAAATGCCAAGAAGTGCACTAAGTACTTTACTGTTGATGTATGTCAATCATACTCTACATTTCAGAACAAACAGAAAAAATGTAGCCCTGTACACACAGCCGCAGGTACTGAACACACACTGAACTTTAACACAAGAATAGTGCCTACCTCACAACGAGCAACTTGAAATATGAATACATAGTATATCAGACTGCAATGAATGCAGAAATGACAAATGAGAGTGGACCTCAGGACTGTGGAGTGCACACAAAGGTGCATGGAAGGAACAGGAACTGATACTGAGTAAAAGAGTCGCGGGGGGTGAGGGCAACACAGAACAGGATCGTGACTGATGATCAGAACTGGATACAGCACAAGTCAACCTATGCAGCTGCCTAAGACTTGGTGCTGCTTAAGGCCTAGTGCTGCCTAAGAGGCCCGTCTTTGTTTCAAAATGTAAAGGAAAATCTGCCTTTAATCACTTCACTTTAAATATCAGACTTCCTTCCACTTTAAATAAAACAGATGCAATAACTTGAAGTTTAGGATGAGCTCCAGAAAACGTGCAGTGATGCAAGCACATCTGGAAGCTCATGGGAGATTTGAGCAATAGCTTGCACCTCTCAGCACAAAAACAGAGTGGCAGTATGCAGAGAAATTGCAGGAGATTTACAGAGAAACATCTAGATGCAGTAGCACCTCTTAGCAGCAGATTGGCAATATACAATGCCATCAGGTAAATGATTGGAGACAACAGTTATCAGTCCAAAAGAAACATGGCAAGTGCACAGGCTTTTACAGGCAGTATACGCAGTGTGTGTGTGTGTGTGTGTGTGTGTGTGTGTGTGTGTGTGTGTGTGTGTGTGTGTGTGTGTGTGTGTGTGTGTGTAATGCCCCAATTAGGGTTACTGTCTAGTTAGGTGACTTTGTTCAGAGTTAAATCCTGAACCTTAATTATTGAGAGGCAAGAGATTTAAGCCTCCACAGCAACAGCCAGGTCACTTTTATTTGTAAATTTGTAAACCACTGACGGCTACACTTTGTCAGTGTCAGAGTGTCACAGTCAGTGTAGTGATGCAACAGGTAGCCACTTCCTTTTGGTGCCAAAGACTACACCAAGTAGATTGATTGCTGACACTGCAGTACATCATGGGGGGGGGTGCATGACACAGAGCATCATACTCTGAATGTGATGCCTAGTAACTTATGAACCTGCTGTCATTATTTACCAGCCACTCCCTATTGCATAGCTGATCTAGTTCAGAAATGTTATGGCAATATTATCAGCAGATTGATTTTTTTTTTTAATGTAACGTAAGCAATTTATTCTTCATGGGCAGAACACAGTGCATTTGCAGCTGAAGCACTAAAATGCAAAGTTGTTTGCCAGCAGCAACTTTTGCCTTGATAATAGTTATCTTTAATGTGGAATTATTCAGATAACTTACTTTTGCAGATATTGTGCATATTGATAGGGGTCTATATGACTTGGTCGAGATTTCATATAATCGACTGTTTATTTGGTCGACAGTTCATTTGATCAACAAGCATTTTAGGTTGGGGGCTTCGCCCCCCACAACCCCCAATGTGGGGGGCTGTGCCCCCCACACCCCCCCTAACTATATATATCAACTCCAGGGTCACACAACATTGGGGAAGGGGGCAAATGCTTGTCGATCAAATGAACTGTCGACCAAATAAACAGTCGATCATATGAACTGTCGACCAAGTCATATAGACCCATTGGTAGATATTGGTGGATTATGATGACAGCACTTTGAATGGCCTTTTATGGTTGAAAAGTTCTGAAACTAGTAGTTTTGCCATTATTGTTTCATACATTTTATTTCACTGCTTATGGAAAACATGTTCAAAACTACAAATTTAAAACACACACTAAAATTTGTTGCAGTATTAAGCAAGGAGTATAACTTAGTACAGTCAGGAAGGGGAATCAAAGAGTCTATGCATTTATGCATGGTCTTAAAAATGTGTGTATGTGGGGCCCATGGTTTGAAACCAGCCTGTACACTTCTGCCACTGGTTAGATGCATTTTCAGTGAATGTGGGTTTCGATGCATGTGATTTTAAAGGGCAGAGAAGTTTACTGCTGCTCATCCTAGGTCTGTTTTCATTGTGAGACTGTAGTGTTTAGTTTAGCAAATGGTCATCAGTGTTTGTGCTATAAAATTTGAAATAAACATTTTAAATTAAATCCAAATATTTGTAATCATTTTAGAAATAAAGAAGAAAATGATGTGTACACTGACAGGCTTGAACAGTGTTTATGGTAAGTAGAGACAGCCAAGTAATGGGACACTGAAATGGCTGTGAATGCCAATCCATTACCCTGCTTAGCGACCCATTTGACTGGCTGTGCAGATGGCTGTCATGTTAAGGACAGGATGGACTCTGAAGTGGGACAGAACTCAATGGCATGACAAGTTACTCTGATTCTGTGGTGGGGGCTTAACCTGTGAGGGAACAGATCTCCAGGGCATGACAGGTTACTGTCCTGCTGTGGGGAGGTGGTCTTCAGCTTGTCAGAAAATAAAGGCATATCATGTTACCATCCTGCTATGAGGGTTGACCTTGACAGGAAGCATATGCTGTCAGCACAGTGTTACCAAATGTCAGGGAGTAGTAACATGCCCGCTGCAGCTAATACAGTGTATCACAGAGTATGACGTCTCCTGAACATAGGTCACAGCATATGCTGACAGCACAGTGTTACAAGGTGCCAGGCAGTAGTGACATGCCCATTGGTGCTAACAGTCTACCACAGGGTTTGAGTTCTGCTGTACATAGGTCACAGCATATGCTGACAGTACAGTGTTACCAAATGTCGGGCAGTGGTAACATGCCCATTGTTGCAAACACTATACCACAGGGTTTCAGGTCTCCTCTACATAGGTGACAGTGTATGTTGTCAGTGCAGTGCCACCAGGCATTCACAGCATGACTGTTGCTGTTAATGATATACCACAAGGTTTGAGACCTCTTCACCATAGGTGGCAGCATAGCTTAAGGCCTCCTATACATAGGTCATAGCATATGCTGTCAGCACAGCAGTACGAGATGTCAGGCAGTGGTATTGTGCCTATTGTTGCTAACAGTATACCAGAGGGTTTCAGGCCTCCTGCATATAAGTGACAGCATATTGCTGTCAGTATAGTGTTACCAGATGTCAGACGGTGGTAACATTACCATTGTTGCTAACAGTATACCAGAGGGTTTCAGGCCTCCTACATATAAGTGACAGCATATTGCTGTCAGCATAGTGTTACCAGATGTCAGACAGTGGTAACATTACCATTGTTGCTAACAGCATACCAGAGGGTTTCAGGCCTCCTACATATAACTGACAGCATATTGCTGTCAGTATAGTGTTACCAGATGTCAGACGGTGGTAACATTACCATTGTTGCTAACAGTATACCAGAGAGTTTCAGGCCTCCTACATATAAGTGGCAGCATATTGCTGTCAGTATAGTGTTACCAGATGTCAGACGGTGGTAACATTACCATTGTTGCTTTCAGTATACCAGAGGGTTTCAGGCCTCCTACATATAAGTGGCAGCATATTGCTGTCAGTATAGTGTTACCAGATGTCAGACGGTGGTAACATTACCATTGTTGCTTTCAGTATACCAGAGGGTTTCAGGCCTCCTACATATAAGTGGCAGCATATTGCTGTCAGTATAGTGTTACCAGATGTCAGATGGTGGTAACATTACCATTGTTGCTAACAGTATACCAGAGGGTTTTAATGATGACTGCATATGAGCAGACAGGAATCCGGCCACCTACTGTTGCAGAGAGATAGTGCTAAAACAGTGTTTGTCAAAGACAGTCAGGCATTCTCATTCACACATTAATCTACTTGGGTAACAGACAGCTGTATAGAACTTGTCATGTTACTGAGAGAATAGTAGCAGGAGAAGGTCACTGCACTGAAGACAGTGCATGAGATTTGGAAAGCAGACAAGACTTTTTAGGGGGTCTACTTCACATTGTCGTAAGCTGACAATAGTGAGTCTGATATTGTCGGCACGACAATATCGAAAGTGAAGAACATTGTTCAAGTAAACAGAAATCTCCGTAAGGAGAGATTTCCATTTACCTTAGTGTAGTGCAGTCTCAGAGTTGGTATATTTAAGTAGGGGGGGTGTGGGGGGGTACAGGGTGGCTTGCCTCCCTGCCTCCGCCATTTAGTTTTTTTTTTTTTTAATTTTTTTTTTACGTTATTCGATGTTTTACTTAATTGATCAATAAAGTTCGACCTTTATTGATTCGATTAAGTAAGCTTTCGATAACATGATATAGACGCCTTTTCAGGACCACGTGTGGCAGTGAGCGGTGCAGGACAAAAAGACTGTGGGGCAGCATAATAAGACTGTTGTACAAGTGCACTGCAGGTCACTAATTTGATAGTAAGTAATAACACTAGCGACAACAGCCACAATCACAGACGAAATGCTGATAAAAGAATTTATTACACTTAGTGATTCAGCTCCTAAGCCTTCACAGAGTAAAAAACACTTCCAAAGAACAAGTTTAAATACATAAATCTAATAAAAGCTTAACAGTCCATCCCACTGCTAATGAGCTAATTAAATTACATATTTCCAATTGCATTCTTTGTTTAACCCTAAAAGTTTGATAGTGCATTAGACCATGCACAGGATACTGGTAGGGATAGGTCCACCACATAAGATGGGCTACCAACACAGAGGCATCTCACAGAGGTGGAGGAGTAACTTATAACCCTGTCTGAGGCAGGTGAGAGAACCCTCAAACCTGGTGATGGGACACACATGGGAGCTGAGGTGATGACAACTGCCCAGGTGTTTGTGTGAGATGCACCAGGTTAGTACTAGCATGTCCTACTATAGTACAGCCACACACTAGTATGGATGAGTCATATGACAGGCCACATGTATGTGTCTGTTCTCCAGGCACAATGGGGCACCAACCATGAAAAACTTTCATTATATATACTATTATGTATGTGCCCATGGGCTATGACAATGATTTCCATGTAGCAGTCCTTGTGCTGTGTTGGATTAAGACAAGTATGATCCGCATTGCCAAAGATATGTTATCATTATGTCTTTTCAAGTTCCACTTGTGGGAGATTGAACACAGCAGGTCAGCACATGGTGATTTCAGAGGGTGACCTGTGGCTGATGTGTCAGCTCAGTGCCACTGTTGGTGGTGGTAACATTGGAGAGAGAGTGTATACAAACACACCCACACACACACACACACACACACACACACACACACACACACACACACACGCACACACACGCACACACACGCACACACACACACACACACACACACACACACACACACATACACACACACACACACACACACACACACACACACACACACTGTTCACAGATGAGATAACATTGGAGGGGCAAAATGAACCTCCATCATCCCTAGTGATTGGAGCTGGTCATCCTATTCATGTTGGCATTCGCTACACAGGAGTCACTATCAGAGATGGTGTCAGCAAACTGCACTAACTCCAAAGTGCATGCATATGGCAGAGGCAGGTATGTCACTGTTGCTGCCATGAATCTAGGATATTTTTTGACTTGGGAGTCACTCTTGGCATGGAATACTGGATATGTAGGTCAGTAATCCAGAGACAAACTGTCACGGTGCATGCCGTGTCAGAGATTTCCCATGTGCTCTGTGGAAATGCAAGTACTGCAGGACATCCTACAATGCATATGGAGTGACAAGGCATATACGGACCTGGAGTAGACATGCCTTTTATGTTCTGTAGTGGCCAGCTAATGGCTGGTTGCATAGTATACAGTCAGAACCAGATTTACACTAGTGGGGCATGCAGGTGTGGGCCATTCCCATGCTTATGATCAGCTCTCTTCCAGCTCCACCACATAAACAGCCACCAAGCTGGCAACTCTAGGTCCCACATATCCATTCTATCCCACACCCATTGGTCTACTGAGTGCAATACCAAGCTATGACCACTCAGGAAATCATGAATGCTGATCACCTTCTGTCTCTCCACTTGGAGAGCCACAGTAGGGTTTCTGTACATGTTTCCAGAGTGTTACACCATTCTTCAGACATGATGGCTCCAGTGCAGAGACCGCACAACTATTCCCCAGACACTGTTCCTCAGAGATGATAGCTCAAATAGAGAGACTGCACACCTTTCCTCAGACATGATGGCTCCAGAACAGAGACTGCACACCATTCCTCAGACATGATAGCTCTAGAACAGAGACTGCATACCACCATTCTTTATACAAGATAGCTCCAGAACAGAGACCGCACACAATTCCTCAGACACAATAGCTCCAGAACAGAGACCGCACACCATTCCTCAGACATGATGGCTCGAGTGCAGACCATCAGGTATACCTGGCTGATGTTCACAACATGGAAGCTACACCTCAGCACTGAAGAATGTGATTCCTAACCCACTCAACTGCTTAGCTGCAGGCATGGCTACGAAATCCACCACCTTTAACCTTATACCTGTGATAGCAGTGATGTCCCCTGTCATTTTACCACACTGTGCTATGCAAATGATGATGACTGTGCTTTGCACACATTTCTTGCCTGTGTGGGTATGACAATATTTGATGGACAGGGTAGGCAGTCACTGTAATACATAGTCTAAACATGCTGATGCACACACACATTATTCTCTTCTGTCTACTTGATGGCCCATAGCTGTGGACCAGTTGTTGCCTCTGCCAGTATCACTAATCATTGCACCCACCTCTGCCTTTCATGGGGACAAACTACAGCTGGTACGCAGATGACTTGTGGGCTGATTTGTCCTCCTCTGCTCCTGCCATGGTTCTGCCTGGTGGTGCTACAATGGTCCCATGTTGTAAATTCTTTAGTAACACCATTTTATGCAACATGGCACAAGCAAGAAGTCTCTTAATACTTCTGTCCAAACTGTAATGCATCCCTATATGTGTCAGAACTGCAGAAGGGAGCCTTCATAAGTCCCAACACACATTCAGTGATGTCCCATGCCTGTGACAGTGCAGTGCTGTAAGCCATCTCCACCATGGTCTGAGGGCTATAAATGTCTGGGCGGGGGGATCATCAGCCATGGTTCGAGGGTATATCCTGCAATAGCTGCAACACACAACAGTGGACACCATTATATGAGTGGCTTGTTGCCTATGTCTATGGAACACTATATCCAGGACTCTGTGGCTTGCAATTTACACACCAATTAAAGGACTCTATAAAAGTCACCCTGTATGAAATGCTGGTGTAAGTTGCACATATATCAGATGTGGGAATCACAGGAATTGACTGGATGGTGCATATATATACCTTGAATATAATGCTGTGTGTACTATACACAACCCAGCAGCTGATGGAGTGGAAGCCCTTCCATTTGATATACAGGACACCATGTGGAGCAGGTGGGAGCTTGATGGTAACATACACAGCCAATTCCCCCCCCCCCCTCAGGGCCTCAGAGAAATAAGTAATATCATAAAATACCCACATAGTAGTGGTTTTCTACTGGGCTGTCCATGGAAACCAAATGTGCCCCCCTGTATGCTGCAGCATCATGTGATGGTACTGATATAGAATTCATGAGGTCAATGGCTGTGAAACTCCTAATGTGTTCCCTGTTGGGCAATGAAAAGTCTCAGTAACAAGGACATTTAATCTACATAAACCGTCATGTCCACTGGAATTAGGCATATGCATGCAGTGTGATTCTTTGTAAAGATGGTGGATGTCTGTTAACTCACATATAGTGTTGCTGGTCACAGTGTAGTGGTCTACAATGCCCTGGTTGTGGAGGAGATGGCATGTTAGCTCTGGCAGAGCTGTCTTTGACATGGGGAGTGACAACATCATGGACACTGGTTCAGAAGGTGGCCACTAACACATGCTGCTCTACTATTGCTTACGTTCCTCATAGCATCAGAATGTAAGTGATGCTCCTATATACTGGGAAATGTGGCATCACAGCAGCTCATTACACTTGCTTTATGTTTCTGACCTACCTGTCTATATTTAACACTGTTATCTCCATATGTAACAGCTCTCAGCGGTATGTTGGGATCCTTCACAGAGAGCGTATGCAGTTATTTGCATTGAATACAAACATCACTGTTTTTCCAGTTGTCAGATAGTACTATGTGTATTTCTGATCACTGTATTAAAGTAACACTGTACACTTTTTATTTATGAATAACCCCTCAATATTTTCTCACAGGGACAATCTCTGCTACACCTCTTACACCCCTTTATTTCATAGTAAATATTCTACTGCCACGATAGCACACTAGTATTGAAGGGAAAACTCCCATATCTACACTCAGCTGTGATTACATTTGATCACTGTTGATTAACTGTGATGGGACATCTAATTAATTTTTTCAACCATGCAGGAAAACAATCTACTTGATTCAACCCACTTATTTCCATCTATAATGCTGTAGGTTGATCAGTTTAAACAGCAAGGATACCATCAACAGTTGAAATGCAATTTGATGAATGCATGCTTCTACCAATAAATGGCATTGTAGATTTTTAAACAGTCTCATTGAAAAAGATGATTAAAAATGCATCAACAAAAACATTGTTAGATGTAATCTACTATATCCATATGTGTGTGTGTGTGTGTGTGTGTGTGTGTGTGTGTGTGTGTGTGTGTGTGTGTGTGTGTGTGTGTAAAATTCTATAGATATTCCTAAATTAATCTGTGCACATCTATAACCAATGTTTTTAAAAGTGAACAACACCTCCTGCACACTCATGTGGGGATCTGTAAACCCCACCCTCGCTACTTAAATACACCAATTCCAAGATTGTGCTACAGTGGGTAAAGGGCATATACCCTTCCCTGGTATAACATCAATTTGTTTAGATATTGGAAATTGTTCATGTTGGTATTATTAGCATTAGATCATTTTCGGTAGGCCAATTTATATATATATATATATATATATATATATATATATATATATATATATATATATATATATATATATATATATCTTACACACACACACACACACACACACACACACACACACACACCTCAAACCTGTAGGGATTCTTCTGGCTCTTATTTTGTACCTGGTTAATGACTCAACATTAAAATCTATTTTTAATAGCACTCCTTGCCATGTTTTAATGTTTACATTCTAGTTAAACAATGTTAAACAGTTTAATGCTATATCTTCTTTGGCATGGTGTATGTCTTACAATAAAAAAATCATCACTGCCACAAAATGTTAACCACCCATAACGTCAAACCAAAGAACATCACTCATCCAAACATATCATAATATAGAAAAACAAGCACGTTTTTATTGCAGCTAGGAAAGCCAAGTTGTTCTACAAATGCAGAGAAAGAATAAATAACCTAAACAGTTTAACTACTACTCTACATAGGATCATAGGAAGTGTCTAGGCTATTGGCCCTGAGGCCCTTACAAGCCTAGCCAAGAATTTGGCCCATGTTCCAACAAGTCAGCACCTTATGCCACTGTCCAGCTGGGAAACAGGTAGAATCCCAGGGGTGTATTTTCTGTTCCCCATCCAGTTCTCCAGGTTGTGCTTGAAAAGGATTAATGAAGTACTCTGCTTTACATGGAGAGGGAGAGTATCCCACAAAAGGGGGAGTCTCTGGGACACAAATCTGTCCTGTCAACAAGTCCTATTAATGTCACAGACCAGGTTGAGGTTGCATGGGTGGGTGACTCAAATAGTGCTTGACTTGTGGATATGCAACAATCCTATCAGTGTGGGGTCTGGGATTGCTTTGTATGCCAGAGAGAGGTTACCTCTGAGGAGTCTGTAGGAGACCAAGTAGAGGGCAGAGCTTTTAGTCTATCTGTGTAGGGTAGATGTTTGAGGACCTGGATTCTCCAGGTAAGGAACCTTTGTAGTCTCTCCAGCTGCTGCACATGCTTTGTAAGGTACATGCCGAAAGGGGCCTTGTACTCAATAATGGGTCTTATAAGGGAAGAATACAGGGATGTTATGACCACCTTGTCCCTGGATGAGATACTCTTACTAATGAGGTGAGCCATGTAGAAAGCTTTTCGTACAATGAAGGCAATATGGTGGTCAAAAGTCAGTTTACTATCAACCGGGGTGCCCAATCCCTCAAGACTGATTGCATGCTTAGTACCTTATTATCAATGCAATAATTTGTGGGGACATCACGCTCCCCAAAAGGGATGATGATGCATTTTTTTTGGCATTTAGTTTGAGGCCATGTTTCTGGCACAAGTCATTTGTCTGGGTGAGACTCGCTTGGAGGATGTCCACATCACTAGGAGAATTGATGACAGCAACCAGCTTGCAGTCATCTGCAAACCTGGTCAGCCATAGCCCACTAGACTTGGCCTGCATCTCCAAGAAGCTTATCCCAAACAGCAGAGGCCCCAAGATGATCCCTGGGGTACACCATTTGTTACGGGTCTACTACTTGAGGTGGCTTCCCCTATTTTGACTAGGTGGGTTCTATCAATGAGTCAGTTTGCTACCCATCTAGTAACATATGGGCTGATGCCTAGCTGAGAGAGTTTATCTATTATACCTGAGTGGGGAGTAGTATCGAAGGCTTTGGCCAGGTCAAGGTAGGCAGTGTGCACTGTCTTCCCCTCATCTATGGCCTTGGTGGCTGTCCCAAAGAAGTCAACCAAATTTAACAGGCATGACCTCCTCTTGACAAAACCAAACTGTGTGGGATCAAGTGTCTGGAGGTTGCCAGTGTCCTTGTTAATAAGGTCTGTGATAATCCGCTCTATGGCCTTGTAGATCAGGCTAGTTAGGCTGTTGGGTCTATAACTTCCTGAATCAGTGGATGCTCCACCTTTGTGCAGAGGGATGACAGTAGCTGTCCTCCACTCGGCTGGGACGAAGTCGGTACTCAGGCTTTGGTTGAATAGGGTGCCTAATGGTGCTGCAAGTTCCTGCTTCAGTTCATGTAGGATGCAGCCTGGGATGTTATCAAGTCCCATGGAGGCTGTATTTTCTGCCTTTGAGAGGGAAGTGATGACTTGCTCCCTAGTGATAAGGGGAGGGGGGCAGGTACTGGGGATGTCCCTGTTTTACTGATGGGTGGACAGAGGAGTGAAGTTTTCACTGAAGCTGTCTGCCAGCAGGTTGGCTATATCTACACCACACCAGCAAGATATTTTCATAAAACACACAGAAGCACACACACATTTACCTACTACAAAATCACAACCTGCAAACAAAATCATTAACACAACAGTTGATCAGAGCTGCTTCAAGATATTAAGCTGCCAATATACCGACATTCAAGAAACTATTACTACCAAAACCAGCCAACATTCTCATTGTTCGATATCATCATCTGCATTTGCTCACACACACACACACACACACACACACACACACACACACACACACATATACATACATACACATTCTATCTATATATCTGTGTGTGTGTGTGTGTGTGTGTGTGTGTGTGTGTGTGTGTGTGTGTGTGTGTGTGTGTGTGTCCACATAAATGAAACTCTCCAACAAACTCAGTAGTTTTAAACCACTGCTTAAACAACATCTTAACCAGTCCTGGTCCTGCACATGCCCATCACAAGGTTAAGAGTTTGTGTTCACCGTACGATGCTCTCCAAATACTCTCCTTAAACAGAATACTTTTAACCTCTCATTGAAATGATAAACATTTGTATACATAACTGCTACCTGTACAATCCACTAAGTTGCTCGTGGACTTTCTCTTTAGAAAGTTCTACTTCTGTAAAATCTTAGAATGTATAACTGTAACTGCTGTTTGTGTATAAATGTAAATAGAAATGTAACTAGTCTGCATTTAACTGGAACTGAGTATAATGCAATGTAAACAAATGGTCTCCACTGAAAACGGATATTACTCAGTCGGACTTTCCTGGTAAACAAAGACAAATAAATCAAATAATAAATAAGTTCTGGTGAACACTGCACCAGAGGCATTATTTGACATATCATAAACGTTAAGGAAGAACTCGGTGTACTACAAGATCATAGAACTGTCTGGACAGTGGCACATGATTGTTATATCATCCTAAAACTTGGCTGTTTGCTAAGCCCAGATAATTACATCCCCAACTGTGAATTGACAGTCTCAGCAAAGGAAAGTGTCCTTGACTGGATGCTGACATCATCCCCTTAAATCGTTTTAGTTCTGGCATTTGGTCTTATTCTATTCATGTTCTTCTCCCAGCTTTTTGTGCTGATCTCAATCCAAACTTCAAAAGTTAATAAGTTTCTCCTCTTTTAGAGACACAAAGTTTAATTCAGATACATTTATACCAATCCTGAAATATATGAACTGGAATTACCTCTTCTTCTTAGACTCCAGTCGAGCCATGAAGCAGTTTTAACAGTACATTTTTTAAACAAATTCTCAAGCAAGCCAAGGCAAAAAGTACATCTTTGACAATAATATCAGCAAAGAATGATATCAAGACTCGTGTGGCCAAGATATGGAAGCAATGCTACCAGAACTATTTGCATGACAGTTCTGTCAAATTTAACAAGTTCAGAAACTGTATAAAGCCTTGTGATCTTACAGCTAAATGGGTTACAGAAAAGAAAGGTATTAATGTGGAAGGGGAATCGGGTATGTTCACATTTGTGAAAGTACAGTCTTTTTAGAGGGTGGGACTTATAGAGATGTTTAAAGAAGAAAGGTTGTCCAGTTTTAAGGGAAGCGAGTTCCAGTCTCTGGATAGGAAGTAGTAAGACACCTCTTCTCTCCAAATATAGTTTTACTTTTGTTAATGTGAAGGAGAGTTTTTTCGTTTGGTCTGAGGATTCTAAACAGAAGAGCACCAGTGCAGGATGCTTAAGGCTGGATATTGATCGTCATTTAACAGTTTGTGTGTGAAGAAAATTTGATTAAACATATGTTGTATACTAATGTATAATTGTCAGGTAGAGGCTCAGATGGGGTTGGGAGAGTGGCCTAATGGTTAAGGTGTTTGCCTTGCAAACACAAGGTGCAGGGTTTGAGTCCCACAAGGGATAATCGGCTAGGCTTAAAATGGCTCACAAGGGCAGTTAGCTTAGTACTAATCTATGAACCTATGCAAATTTAGCAATTTTATAACATGTTAAATCAAATTTATTTTAAACAGATTATTGGTGTTACTCATGGCACAATTTTCATAAAGCAGTTTGAGCAAAATGATGCTGAGAACTAGAGCTGGTCTGTTGTCAGTGAATAGGTAACTGTCAATATTGTAAAATAATGGAAGTTTTTTTATAAGGCCATATAGTGGTGGTGTGGTCAATCAATGGTGAGGCCAAGAAATGTGTGTGCAGGACAAGCTCAATAGCAGGGTTATTAATTTTGATTGCATTTTCTGTGGCAGGACTGTGTATATGCAATCAATGGTGAGGCCAAGAAATGTGTGTGCAGGACAAGCTCAATAGCAGTGTTATTAATTTTGATTGCATTTTCTGTGGCAGGACTATGTATATGGCCCAAAAGAAGCATTTTAGTTTTCTTCTCATTTACAGTTTTATTTATTACTGATTTATTTATTTATTGACATCTGATTACCTGGAAAGTCTGACAGGTCTGAGGCTCATTTTCAGCAGATGCCCAGGGAGAAAAGCTCCAAAATTATTACAAAACATTTTAAGAACAATAATTTTACAATCTTCAAAAATAAAACAAAACATCTGCAGTTTAAATAATTATAACAGTTACAAATTAGACATAATATACAAACAATTTCTCTAAATCATTTAATATTTATAGAAATTTTAGACAGTTTGTAGAAAAATTAAAGGTAAGTTAGTCTAGTAGAAATAGGAATTGCAATATGAAGGCTTATGGTGTAGTTAAGAGTTAAAGTCAGGAAAGAGAATTAGATAGTAAGAAAGTAAGTGAAGCAGGGAGAGTAAGGAGGTATGAGGGATGAAAATGCACTTGTTCACATTTAGGGATGAAGTTTATCCAGGTTTTGAGCAAGAACAGAGATAGATTTTACCTAAGAAGTATTTGAGTGTTTTTGAAAGATGGGAGGGAAGTTAGCTTGCATTCTTTTAACTAGGCAGTTACAGTGTCAATGGATTGCTGCATTTCAGGCAGTAGGGGACCAAACTTTTTTGCTACATAAAACAGAGAATTGTCTGCATATTGTAGCAACTTGAGGCTATATTTTTTACCACAAGATGGTACTGCAATCAAGTTTAATGCATAAGTTTCACTATCTGTATTCAGTAAACATTTGTCATTACGCTTTAACTTTTTATAAATATTTTTATACATGCATATAATATTTACTACTGGTTCAATTTGTTTTTATCATTGAATACTGTTTTGAAAAGGTTTTAGACTAACAAAAATACTTTGCCTTATGGAGTTCACATTTTAATTAGGTCTCATTTATTATTAAGTACTTGATTGGAAGCTTTTAATTTAAATTTGTATAAATAGGAATTGTATTAAGACCAGCCCACATCTGATGAAGTTTTAAAATGAAAACGTATTTGTTACATTGAGCGTTATAGATTGAGTGTCATTTGTGCTATTGCGGAGTGAATACTCGGAATAAACTGTATAAAAACCAGACTGTCTGAAAGCTTTATTGTGCACCTTCTGGGGTCCATTTTTTCATTTAATGTTAAGAAATCTGTTATATGAGCATATACAACTGATTTGAGTATTTCTGAGAAAGGATTTAGATATATGAAGACAAATCTGTAAACATTGGTTTTGTAAATAGCACTATAGTTAAAGAATGAGGTTATTCTGGTTTGTTCCCAAATGGTTGGTAAAGTGCCTTCATGAAGGTTGCAGTAAATTATTAAGGTCAATATATGGGTTGAACATATACAAATTTGTTTCAGGGATGCAGGTAGTAATTTGATTTGTAGAAGGTGAGCCATGACCTTATATTTTGTTAAGCAATTTCTGACAGCTATGACTGTTGCAGATTTGAAATGGATTTGGGTATGCAAATGTTACACTTGCTGTCTGGACTGTTTAGTGCAAGGGATGATGAGGTATCTGGGAGAAATTGTACCCCAATGACTTGAAGTGATGGGCAAATGTGTTTGCAGAGGCTTGATAGCTGTGCAGACTTAATGGGTCTGCATCGGTTGAGTGAGTTTTGCCAATGAGCTTACTGAAGTTTTTCCAAAAGAGTTGCTGGATTGACTTTATTTTTTGTTTCATAGGATTAAGCAGACATTTTGTTTGGCTTCTCTAAGTTGTTTCTAACATTTGTTTCTTGAGTCTGTGTACAGGATATGTAATTATGTGGTGCCCAGTGTTTTGTAGGCCTTATCCCAAAGTTTCCTGGCTTTGTCTATTCATAGTACACATGACGGTTTTGATTTACATTAACCTTGCAAGGACATATCTGTCTATTGGTTGTTAGAGTGTTAAGTAATTAAATGCTTTCATCAATAGACTGCATCATACTGAGTGAGATCCAGTTAATTGGTGGCAGTTCTTGAATAATTGTCTGTAGTTTGTTCCATTTTCTGGAACTGATACATTTTGTTGAGGTTGGTGCCCATTTATTTTTCCATACAGTTAAAGAGGTGTTATGGTCACTGAGGTCATTGGGGAATATGCCACTCTGAAGTTGTAAAAGTGGTATTATGGTCACTGAGATCATTGGGGAGTATGCCACTATGAATGAAATTGTAAATGTGTTTTTATAGTCACTAAGGTCACTGAGGTTTATGCCACAATGAATGAAGTTGTAAATGAGGTGTTACGGTCACTGAGGTCATTGGGGTGTGCACCACAATAAATGAAGTTGTAAAAGAGGTGTTATGGTCACTAAGGTCACTGAGGAGAATGCCACTATGAATGAAGTTATAAAAATGGTGTTACAGTCACTGAGGTCACTAGAGAGTATGTCACTATGAAAGAAATTGTAAAAGCATTATTATGGTCACTAAGTTTACTGGGGAGTATGCTGCTATGAATTAAGTTGTAGAAGTGGTATTATTGTCATTGAGGTCACTGGAGTGTATACCACAATGAATGAAGTTGTAAAAGTGGTGTTGTGGTCACCAAGGTCACTGGGGAGTATGCCACTATGAATGAACTTTCTGAGTTTTGTAGTTTGGATCCTGTTTTGAATGTGTTGATAATATAATTGACTCAAAAACAAATACTGATGATGTTATTAGTTGGGAGCAGCCTAGGCAATGGATGTTGCATTCAGGGTATTGCTTACCTGAGGTATTCCAAGGAATGTTAATATCTCCTGCAAGTATAGTTTTACCAGAGCAATTGCCATGGAACTGATATAAAGCTTGTGGAAGCGAGGTATTTGTATACTTGTGCTAGCTAAACGCAAAGGAAACTCTAACCAGCAATCAGCAAAAAAGACTGCAGCCCCAGCTTTAATTCTGGGAACCTTGCTGTTGCCACTTAGGTAGTAGCTACTAAGCATCTGATCACTTTGGGTCCCCCTCCCACTTATGTGAGCAAGGAATCCTCTCACTCCAGCTAAAAGCAAAGGAAACTCTAACCAGCAATAAAAAATAGACTGCAGACCCAGCTTTAACTCCAGGAACTTTGCTGTTTCTACTTGTGTAGTGTAGGTGCCTGCTTTTGTGACTACAGTTATGCCTTGTTAAAATCTGTTACAATCAGCTAGAGTGCATACCCCAGGGGCGACAGCTGCAAACCCTCTTCCTCTTACCCCACCCCCACTCCTTCATCCATTGCACTGTTGATACATTTTGCTTATTTGTTTTATGTTAAGGCATTTAGCCCTTCTCAATAGAGTCCTAGCCTTCAGTCTCTCCCCTCAATACTTATTCTTCACTAATTATGTACTACCTATTTGTCTCTCCCTTTTCAGCCAGAATAGGGCTCCCCTCAGTTACCTGCTCACTCAAATTACCTTACTGATTGTTTTTCTCTTTTTTTTCATCCTGTTGTGCTTCCTCCTTGTCAGGTCAACCCGCTCCATTTGCCCATGCTATTCTTAGGCTCACTCCACTCCCCTACCCCTATTCTCACCCACCCCCACTTTAATGTCCTTTATACTTCTCTACTCTCCACCCCCTTCATTTCTGACCAGTCCCCTCATCCTCCCAATTCTCTTTCCCCTCCCCCTCTTATGTACCTTAATTCTCTCCTACCATACTTCATTTCATATACCCTCCCCTAATCTCTTCCTCTTGAATCTGCCCTAGTCCCCTTCTCTATCAATCACCTCTCTCTCTTTAAACCTCCTACACCTTACTGTTCTTACTACCATTCACTCAACTCTTCTCTACTAGGTCACCTCACCACCTACTTATCCCCCTTCTCCTCCTACTAGACTATTTACTTAATACCATATACCTCTGCATTGCATTGCATCAACACCAACTTTGTCAAACAACAACCACCATTATAGCTACCCTCACAAAATTCTAATCTCTTCTCACCTGTTTCCTATCTTTCCTACCACTTACTATTCAATTAAAATGTACCCTAATCTTTCACTTTCCACATTTGCAAAACCCATAACTCCATGTACACTTGGCCTACTCTCCTTACTGACTGATTTCATTGATGCACTATTCCTGGATGGTGACATCCACCCCAACCCTGGCCCACCCATCACCAACTCTTACAAGCAAACACCCCCCACCTCAACCCCCTCAACAATGCCCCATATCCACAATCCCTCTCCTAAATCCCTAACTATTTTCCCTCTAAATATCCAAAGCATCGTTAACAAAGCTAAAGACTTGCACTGATGGATCCCTCCCACAACTTAACCCTCTCAGAAACCTGGTTAAAACCTCACATCTCTAACTCAGAAATCCTTTCTCCAGGCTACAATATCTTCTGTGCAGACAGAGCAAATAAAAGAGGTGGAGATGTTGCCATACTCTACTCCAACAAACGTATTCTCTCTCCACTCTCATTTTCCATACCTAACTTTGCTCCTGCTGAGATACTAATAGTAAACTGTCACCTTAAGCCCTATAAAAATTTGCCATTGTATCCATCTACATCTCCCTAGGGGACAACATCCCTATACTTGAAAACTTCCTCTCTTGGCTCACCCTAAACGCTCCTTACAAAACCATTATACTTGGTGACGTAAATATAGATTGAACCACTCTTTCTTCCTCATCTCCTACTCATAGTCTCAATCTGTACGGCTTCCACCAACTAATATCTTCCCCTACCAGGTACAACGGAAACTCTACTTCAGGATCTATAACAGACTGGATCCTTACTTCTGACCCTTCTCTCTACCATAACCTCAGCATTCTCCCTAACTCTCTAAATGACCATTCCCCTATTTATATCCATAGATACTCCTAACACCCTCCCAAAGAAGAGGGATGCTGCCTGGAAAACTTGGGTCAGAAATAAAACTACTCCCTTACTCCAAAGCTACAAAGAACTTAGAAACAGGTGTAAAAAAATAGTTATCAGAGGCAAAAAAACTTTCTTTGCCTCCAACCAAAGTAGCCCACATAACAACCCTAAAAGGTTTGGTCTATCATAAATAAAATCCTCCACCCTGGTAATCCTCCTACCCCACAACCCATTCCCTCTCAATACTGCCTCAGAGACTGCTGCTCTTTTAAATAATTACTTTATTGAAACAATCCAAAAACTAACTCCAAATGGCTCTACTGTCTCCTCTCTACCTTTACATCCCAATCCTCCTTCCTCCAAATACATTCTTCCTACAACCAGTTTCCATTGCCTTCATCAAATATCAACTAAATAAACTTAAGCCCTGCTCTCCCTCTGTTGACAATCTACCTTCCTACTGTCTTAAAATTGCTGCCAATGCTCTCTCTCACCATGTCTTTATCCTTATTAATTGTTCCATTAATGAATCTCTTGTCCCAGATGTATGGAAATCCTTCTACACAATAACTCTTCACAAAGGACGAAACTCCACTGACCCATCCAACTGTCATCCCATTGCTATACTATCCCCCTTTCCAAAATTCTAGAAAACTGTGTCCACACTCAGCTACTTAAACACCTGTAGATAATAACCTTCTTACTCCCACCCAATATGGCATTAGACCCCACCACAGTACATCAGCAGCTCTACTCTCATTCACCCAAACAGTAGCAGAAGCCCGTGACAACAACCTACTAGTTTCCTGCTTATTCCTCGACCTCTCTAAAGCATTTGATACTCTCACTCTAAACTGATAACTAAACTCCCTGACCTTCATCTCTCCACCCCATCTTTAAGCTGGTCTTCTAGCTACTTATCTTATAGAAAACAATTTATACGCTGGAAAACTGTCACCTCCCCATTTCTTCCTGTTAACACTGGTGTCCCCCAAGGCTCTATATTGGGTCCTCTTGTTCAATATTTTTACTAACAGTTTATGCTCTGCTACCAACCTCTCCGCACTCTTACAATATGACGATGACCTGACCCTTATTACCACTGCCCACAGCATCCCAGAACTCCTTGCTCTTACCCAAGACACTTTTACATCCATCGAAATCTGGCTCACCGATAATCAGCTAATTCTAAATCCAAAAAAACTAAACTTCGACTTTTCCGTCCTAAAACATTGGCAACACACAAATCCACTTTCTCTATTACCTCCCTCAACAATACCACTATCAGACCAGACCCTCATACTAAATTACTTGGTGTTATAATTGACAATGAATAAAAATTTGACATACAAAAAAACACCAAAAACTTGGTCTCCCGTACCGTATCCACATACTGCTTTCACCCTCCACCAAACTCTCCATGGCCCTGTCTCTCCTATTACCCTGTCTTTCTATGCAGCTCCAGTTTTTATTAACCTTCAGTCTTCACTTCTCTCTAAACTAGAGCAAACATACAATAAAATAGCTAGATTTGCCTCTAATCTCCCTTACAAATCCCACCACTGCCTCATCCTTAAATCATTATAATGGCCTGAATTCCCTAAACAATTGTTTCTTTCTCAACTGCATATCACACACTTAGTTCTTTATAATCCTACTTCCTGTCCCTCAATCTGTAATATTGCATCTCTATATAACCCTCAATGTCAGCTTTGTACATCTGACAAACATCTTCTTGACATTTACAAACCATCAAAAAATATCAGTAAGTCACTATATAAATACCCTGTAGCTCTCACCTGGAACTCCCTTCTACTTAAAATAAGAAGTATGCCCCATAAGTTCCATTTCAAACTACAACTCAAACACTACCTTCTTAAGACCCAGTCCTATGCTTGCCAAGCTCTGACCTCATCTCTAACAGATTTCTTCCTACATTCTACTTTTGGTTACTTTAAGCTTTTTCTCTCTTTTTATCCAACGTTCCTTCTTTCTTGCTCTTCTTTACAGTATATCTACAATCAGGTTCTTGTAAATATTCCTACTCCGGGATTATACTGCTGCTATTGTATTGAATTTTTTGAAACTTATATATAAATATATTGGTTTCATTTTATGTAAATATTTCTTGTCAGTATTACTATTGTAATTTTTAGCCTTTGTATTAATTACTGGGTTTTTTTGGCATGTCTGTAATTGTAATTGGAGCTTAGGTCTCCACTGAAAATGGCCTTTTGGCTCAGTTGGACCAACCCGGTTAACAAATGACAATAAATAAATAAATAAATTTGGGCGACAGGTAGTTGCAACAGATGCACGACTGCTCCTCATTAACTAAAGTAACAGATAGATTCAACATTGGATATGGTATCAGGATGAACGGAAAATTGTTTGGAAGAAAGGAACTTCTTAACAATGATGAGAACCATACTAGCTTCCATATGGTGGTAAATTCAAATTAGCAGGTTTCAGATATTGTTAAGATGTGAGGAAAGTATTGTTGGACCTGTGCCTGAATTGAGCAAAAGTCTTGTTACCTACATTTTTGGCATCAATGTATATAATCTCTATTCCTTTACAGTTGCTGAGTTATGGTATTGAGAAACGTTAGTTAGTGGTTGTTGGGATAGTGGAGGTCCAAGGTTTGACTCTGTGCCATATCAAAATGTGCAGTGGTTTAGCAAAAGATCACAGTATGTGTTAAAGGTAATACAAAGAATTTGTTTATGCTACTGAGTAATGACAAATAGTGAAGAGATTTAGGGTAGAAGGTTGTGATGGAAATATTAATTTCTGTTTATATGAACTTCAAGGCAACACTATAAACACGGTTTCTAAGATGAAAAACGTCTTCGTAATGTGAAAAGCAACTCAGGTACAACTCGACTCGAACAGGCAACAATAACTTTTTATTAACTACTAAAAGTAGTACATAAAATGATGGTTAAGCGCTTTCATCTGACTGAGAAGACTTCATCAGAATGAATAACACAAATTTAAAACACAATTATATAGACTTTTTGGCGCCAAAAAAATGTTAGCCATTTGAAATTTAAAAAGACAGAGCTTAACTCTTTACACATTTCACGTTCCTTCATAGCTAAAACATTTCTCTGCATAAATAAAATTCAATTCAATCCACATAATAAAAACAGGCAGTTGATCTTAATCAAAAAGATAGTATGAATTAAATAATGCTACCTAGCAATGCTACAATCTATGAAACTATTATTGGTAAGATAACATAATGCGTCTACTACATAGTACCTAATAACCATATGAATGCTATGTCAACAAATACTTATAATTAATGTACATATAAAAACTACATGTAAAAAATACATATAAAAAAAATAGATGCGAATGTTAGTAATAATGTAAATATTACAAAAATATACAACAATATAAAATTGTATGTTTAAAAACAATATATATTAAAACATACTACCCTAATGCCCTTAAGCTAATGTCGAGAATGGCTTGATGGTGATATAATCATTGATGCCAGGTTTTCTTGTGGCATCAGTCAACATCTGCCACTTACTCTCTCTCATACCCAGGATAGCTTTCCAATTACCTCCATGAGGAGAAATATGTACTTGGTCTATAATAGCAAACTTAAAATGGTGTGTATCTCCGCTTTCATTAATATGTCGATATAAAGCATTATTTTTGTCTTTCACCTTAATACTATAAAAATGATCGTAAATTCGTCACTTAAACTGTCTCTCTGTTTTTCCTATATAGAAAGCAGAGCAAACCATACATTTGGCCAAATAGACAACATTCTTACTATTACAATTTCCGGCTCTAAATCTAATATATGTCCTATTCACATCATCTAGCTTACATCCTTCTATTTCACTAATAGCATGACATTGTTTGCATGACCTACACTTTTTAGTAGTACTTAGTTTTTTTTGTTGTCCCTTTATTGGTCTTGGTCATTACCTCCAAATTTCTCCTTATATTCATACCCGTTTTGTTAACAAAACTAGGATGCTTGCCTAAAATAGTTTCCACTTCCTCATCCAGTGACTCCTAATTATGTTTTTAATATACTGTATGTGTGGTGAATATACCAAGACACATACCCTATTATTTCTTAACACATCAGGCACCAATGAACAATTGTTCACATATGTATATTCTTTTCCCAATAATGGGGGAAATTTTTTTACCCCATTCCCTGCTAACATATTCTATAACATCTGTCAATAATGCGTTCGGGTATCCTCTGTTAATAAACATAGATTTAATAAATTCAAGTTCTTTCTTCATAATGTCCGACGTGGAGGACATACGGGCTGCCCTGATGCATTGCCCTTTAAATACATTTTTTAAAACGTGCCTGGGATGATCACTGGTGAATTCCAAATAATCATTGGAAAATGTGTCTTTCCTGTATATTTGTGATAAAAATCCATGATCGGAATGGCTAATGTACGTGTCCAGGTAAGCTATACCACACCTATTGACCTTGTGGGTAAATCTTAAGAATACACTGGAGTTGTTAATATAATCAATAAATTGATCAATCAAGTCTATAAGTTGTTCCATAACATAAACATATCGTCAAGATATCTGGTGTAATATGAGACATATTGGTAATATTGACAACCAAATAGGTGTTCTTTCTCCCACTCCAGCATAACCAGGTTGGTCTGAGACAATCGATCAAAATGGGGGGTGATGAATGTTCTTATGAACTTTAGGAATGCCTACAATCGTTGCTAGTAAAGGATGATCCACTTTCAAATAATTGTATGTATCAATAGTAATTCTGTTGTCAATTAAATATTCCTCCAAAGCTAAATTAATCCTTTTGTATCCTATATGAATTTCATTAAGAGAAATAGTCTCTTAATCACCAGATTCATACAAGATACTATGCATTTCATTAATATAGTCCATACGGTTGTATAATACTACCCCACCCCCCTTATCAGGTTTCATTATTCTGATCTCATTGTTGGTCATCAATTCTTTCAAACAAGTGCGTTCACTTTCCAATAAATTGTCCTTAATATTACATTTTTTACTTAATTTATTATATTTGTAGACATCCTGACATACCATTTTTTCAAAATTTGTGACTTTCAAATTGGTTGGTGGGATGAATGTGCTCTTCTTTTTTAATCCATTAGGTTCTACATACCCCGTTTGTCCATTACTGGATTTAAAAAAAGGTAGTAAATCCAAAACCTACCCTATAGGGGTTGCTATTGACAGATGGGTCAAACCCATATATAAAAATATTTCACATCTGGTCAAAGACTCTTAGATGTTTTTGGCCCATTTAACCCCTAATATTTGGAGTAGGGATCTAATTTTTATCACTATTGATGTGATTGATTTATTTTCAAGTATTCATAATGACATAGGTTTACAGGACTTTAGTAACAGTCTGAGGAAATATTCTGACATGGACTGGGACCGAATATGTCTTATTACTGACATGATGGGGGAGGTCTTGGATTATAATTATATATATTTCGAAGGTGAACATTTCAAACAAACCAGGGGAGTAGCAATGGGAGCATCTTGTGCTCCAATTTTTGCAAACCTGGTTATGCTGGAGTGGGAGACAGAACACCTATTTGGTTGTCAATATTACCAATACATCTCATATTACACCAGATATCTTGACGATATGTTTATGTTATGGAACAGACTTGATTGATCAATTTATTGATTATATTAACAACTCCAGTGTATTCTTAAGATTTACCCACAAGGTCAATAGGTGCGGTATAGCTTACCTGGACACGTACATTAGCCATTCCGATCATGGATTTTTATTGCAAATATACAGGAAAGACACATTTTCCAATAATTATTTGGAATTCACCAGTGATCATCCCAGGCATGTTTAAAAAATGTATTTAAAGGGCAATGCATCAGGGCAGCCCGTATGTCCTCCACGTCGGACATTATGAAGAAAGAACTTGAATTTATTAAATCTATGTTTATTAACAGAGGATACCCGAACGCATTATTGACAGATGTTATAGAATATGTTAGTAGGGAATGGGGTAAAAAATTTCCCCCATTATTGGGAAAATAATATACATATGTGAACAATTGTTCATTGGTGCCTGATGTGTTAAGAAATAATAGGGTATGTGTCTTGGTATATTCACCACACATACAGTATATTAAAAACATAATTAGGAGTCACTGGAACATGTTAACAGTGGACGAGGAAGTGGAATCTATTTTAGGCAAGCATCCTAGTTTTGTTAAACAAAACAGGTATGAATATAAGGAGACATTTGGAGGTAATGACCAAGACCAATAAAGGGACAACAAAAAAACTAAGTACTACTAAAAAGTGTGGGTCATGCAAACAATGTCATACTATTAGTGAAATAGAAGGATGTAAGCTAGATGATGTGAATAGGACATATATTAGATTTAGAGCCGGAAATTGTAATAGTAAGAATGTTGTCTATTTGGCCAAATGTATGGTTTGCTCTGCTTTCTATATAGGAAAAATGGAGAGACAGTTTAAGTGACGAATGTACAATCATTTTTATAGTATTAAGGTGAAAGACAAAAATAATGCTTTATATCGACATACTAATGAAAGCGGAGATACACACCATTTTAAGTTTGCTATTATAGACCAAGTACATATTTCTCCTTGTGGAGGTAATTGGAAAGCTATCCTGGGTATGAGAGAGAGTAAGTGGCAGATGTTGACTGATGCCACGAGAAAACCTGGCATCAATGATTATATCACCATCAAGCCATTCTTGACATTAGCTTAAGGGCATTAGGGTAGTATGTTTTAATATATATTGTTTTTAAACATACAATTTTATATTCTTGTATATTTTTGTAATATTTACATTATTACTAACATTCGCATCTGTCTTTTTATATGTATTTTTTATATGTATTTTTTACATGTAGTTTTTATATGTACTTTAATTATATGTATTTGTTGACATAGCATTCATATGGTTATTAGGTACTATGTAGTAGACGCATTATGTTATCTTACCAATAGTAGTTTCATAGATTGTAGCATTGCTAGGTAGCATTATTTAATTCATACTATCTTTTTGATTAAGATCAACTGCCTGTTTTTATTATGTGGATTGAATTGAGTTTTATTTATGCAGAGAAATGTTTTAGTTATGAAGGAATGTGAAATGTGTAAAGAGTTAAGCACTGTCTTTTTATATTTCAAATGGCTAACATTTTTTTGGTGCCAAAAAGTCTATATAATTGAGTTCTAAATTTGTGTTATTCGTTCTGATGAAGTCTGCTAAGTCAGATGAAAGCACTTAACCATCATTTTATGTACTACTTTTAGTAGTTAATAAAAAGTTATTGTTGCCTGTTCGAGTCGAGTTGCACCTGAGTTACTTTTCACATTACGAAGACGTTTTTCGTCTTAGAAACCATGTTTATATGAACTTCAGATTGGAGATAAGGTGTATGACCTGTTGTGCTCTGTTCCAAGGTGTGTTGTCTCATTGAATAATAGTGACCAACCCAAGATTAAACGCTAGAATAAAAATAAATAAATACATTTGTGAAAAGAAAAACTTTAGATATTATAAGGAGGTTGATAGTAAGTTTGATACTCCTTAAAATGAAAGCTCACCAAGTAAATCCTAAAGACTTGCAAACCAGTAGGCTAAAGAACCTATACTATATACTACCCACTCTGGAGATATATGAATACAAATAAGAAATCACTCCAAAGCTGAAACATCCAAAATATAGACATCAAGCTAATAAAAATAAGGGAAAAAATGGATAGTAGAAAGCAGTGACCCTTGTAGAAATAAAAGTTCTAGAGTTAAATCAGTTAGTTTTCAACCATTATGCAGTATGTAAAAATCTACTGCCAATCATTAGTGGACCAGAGTTCTGCTGTGGCGACCCCTAACCGGGAAAAGCCGAAAGATACAACAACAACAACATCAGCATATATTACAGGGATTTGTTTATTAAAATAGGTACCTGCAGGGGTTTGTTTATTAAAATAGGTACCTGCAGGAGGGATTTGTTTATTAAAATAGGTACCTGCAGGAGGGATTTGTTTCTTAAAATAGGTACCTGTAGGGATTTGTTTATTAAAATAGGTACTCAAATCCCTGCAGGGATTTGTTTATTAAAATAGGTACCTGCTTGAGGGATTTGTTTATTAAAATAGGTGCCTGCAGGGATTTGTTTATTAAAATAGGTACTCAAATCCCTGCAGGGATTTGTTTATTAAAATAAGTACCTGCAGGGATTTGTTTATTAAAATAGGTGCCTGCAGGGATTTGTTTATTAAAATAGATACTCAAATCCCTGCATGGATTTGTTTATTAAAATAGGTACCTGTAGGGATTTGTTTATTAAAATAGGTACCTGCAGGGATTTGTTTATTAAAATAGGTACCTGTAGGCATTTGTTTATTAAAATAGGTACCTGTAGGGATTTGTTTATTAAAATAGATACCTGAAGGGATTTGTTTATTAAAATAGGTACCTGCAGGAGGGATTTGTTTATTAAAATTGGTACCTGCAGGGATTTGTTTATTAAAATAGGTACATGCAGGGATTTGTTTATTAAGATAGGTACCTGTACACATTTTTACAAGACAATCCCGTCTTCCTTTTGAACGGTGCAAAAGGCACAACATATGGTCCAGTAAGTACTGGTACATTGTTTTCAAGTACATGAAATGTGCACATTCAAAACTCATATCTGCTTACATTGGTCAGTGCATGGAAGGACCCTAGTCTTCATCTCTCAGCTGTATTTTTTTTTACAACAATATTTGAATAACCAAGTTTTACTACTGAACAGGCAGTCAATTAAAAGTGGAGAATATTTACTTCAAGAAAAGCAAACATAAAAAATACTGCTGTTTTAAAACATTCAAAAAATATTACATACGTAAGGGTTCTTCTGTGTACCTGCAAATAACATTAATGTGGAATAGCTTTTAACAAAATTCCTTCTTTAAACATAAAAACAATATTATGAAGGGCAGTAAGAAGTGCTACTCTTGTACAGTGCAGAAGTAACTCACAATCATTCAAACTTTAAATCCTAATAGCTTACAATCCAAAGAGACTGTTACAACCAGACTCACAGATGTGAAGTAACATTAGTATATTTGACTATTTGCACATTTTTATACATGGATTTCTCAGTCTGTTCCACAATAAATCCTCCTTCTCATTTAATCAAAAATCGATTTATCTTTTTTCCTAATCCATGACCAGATTGTGCAATGGACTCATTTGCTCATTCCCTACAACTTTTTTATCCTGATGCATTGGAATCTGAAACAGCTTCCACTATGTTTAGCTGTATTACGATTTCACAGTGAACAAGACAACTGGAAGTGTATTGTGTGTGTGTGTGTGTGTGTGTGTGTGTGTGTGTGTGTGTGTGTGTGTGTGTGTGTGTGTGTGTGTGTGTGTGTGTGTGTGTGTGTGTTTGTGTGTGTGGTGAATTTGAGAAGAATGAAGAAACTCTACAGTGAATTATTATAAACATTATTTGTTTTATAGTCATTTCTTTAGATGAAAACATTTTCCTTTTGTAGGAAGAAAGTCTCTTATTCTTGTGTGGAATGCTACTGCCATCTGCTGGTGTCACTGCTGGTGTGATGAGGAATTGGTCATACACATACCTTTTATTTACACTTACCAACAGCATTATTCAAAAAATAGAAATAATTTACTTTTTTTTTTTTTTTTTTTTTTTTAATAATGCAAATTATCCACAAAATAAATAGTGAGAAACCCCTGTCTATACATTTAGAGCAATTAATGATGATGCTGTAACCATCACAAGACCACTTTTTGGGACAGTTGTTAAGAAGATATTTATTAATGAAATATGACCAGCCTGCTGTAACAGCCTGTGGATGTAAAATGATGCAGATACTGCAAAACAGTTTGCAGGGAATCACAAATACTTTCTTCTCAGACAAACTAATGCAATTGCTTTAGAGTCACAAAAATTCAGAAGAAGATAAACCCCATCCAAACTGATATGCTTTGTCATTATTAGATTACAATGCTTTCAAAATACATAAGTATATATTGTACATACTGCAGTGATTAGTTCTAAATTACTCTAAGCATTACTGCATTGCATGCTACTGTATTTTTTATGTCTGCGTACTTCTTAAGTTATACTCCAGGTATTTTCCTTGTATTGCTCTACTGTGAGCCAGAGTCCTGGCTGAAAAGGGCTTTGCTGCCCATTTGCCTACCTGATTAACAAATATATGAATAAATTGCATTATGGTAAGGTCTAACTTTGTTTCCTGTCCTGTTCATGTTTCCAATTTTTTGCACATTTTTCCAGTACAGTCTCATTGATTACAAACTTGCAGCATGAAAAAGTTTGTATAAATATCATAATTGAATTACAAAATGTGTAAAGCTACTTGGATTCAGCACAAATCAAGACCCGAAATCCATCCTTCACGTTCACTCCATTAGATATCCAAACTTCCATACAGAGCTCAGCATTTCATGACATACCACACCTAAATACTCCAAAGCTAAAGTCCATCTGTTCCAAAATCTTTTTCATGGTCCCTAATGCTCACCAGCATCCTCTCTGTCAGCCTAGTTTTTGTTTATTTATTAATTTATTTAGTTAGTTATTTGAACTTTTTAACCAGGGCAGAACAATGGCCACAAATGACCAAATTTAATATCAACTTGGGGAAAAGTCCAGCAATAAATTAATTTATACAGTATGGTATTGTACAGATAGAGTGTCAATGTAATATAATGTGTACAATATAGTTAAGGTAATGCAACACTAAGGTAATTTAGCTTAGCATCCACTTGTGGTATTCAGCTCTGTGGGGTCATTCTGGCACACTTGGACTTTTTTGGCTTGTGGTTTCATACTGTGTATGGCTACTGTCTTTTTCTTGGTTTTGGTCACGTTTGGTAGTCTTTGATCCCAGAGCAGTTTACAGCATGGATATCCAAGCTTTGCAACCTTTGGTTATTACTTTCAGTGAGGTTACTATGGAAACATTGATGGTAGATGTAAATATGTTAAAGGGTGAGCTAACACAATCTGGGAGTAACGTATCTACACAAGTTGGACTTTTGTGTAGCCTGTCAAATGGCACATTTTGTAATGGAACAGATTTGTTGTCGCAATTCATACAGGCTGGGGATACACAATATGTTGCTCAAGGATTTGACAACGAAGCTTCAGGAAACCAAAATGGGGACTTCAACCCAGATAACTTTCATCATTCAGGTACTGTTCCTAGTGAGGTTCTTCCAGATAACTTCAAATTTTCATCTTGGCTTTCTGACATTCACTCTTTTGCATGGAACAGCTCAATAATCGGGAAATTATTTTAAATTTGAAAATAGTACCACAGAGGTTAAGGGTACATAAACTCCCTAATGGGATGGACATGAGTGATGACTTTTTCACTGACTTTGTTAAGATGCTTGACAGTCATGATTTTGAACTAATGGAATTATTGATTAGAATAACAACCATTTTATAAACAGGTCACTAGACGATACTAGGAAACTCAATGAGTATGTTACCAGTGATTTGATTTTGTGAACATTCAGGACAAGTATGATGGTATTTTAAACACAGACAAATGGGTGCAATTGATCAAGTCCACAAAAATGTCCTTGACCCCCCCCCCCCTTAGACACATTGTAGCAGCTCAAGGGTCTAAAACGTACCCTTTGGCAACTCACATTGATAGATGATTAAAACCTTTTTTTGCCTCCTGCCTGCACATTTTGAAGAACTTCTAGAATATTTTAGGACATTTGACAAATGATATATAGGCTGAAAACCTCACTTTACTTACAAATGATGTAATAGATTTGTTTAGTTTTATTCCTTCACTTTTATAGATACAAGTATATTTCTGTTCATGAACTTTCAAGTATTGTACTATATTTACACTTCTTACATGATATTTTTATTTTGTGGGATGGACCATGTGGTATGTTGAGCGCATTTATGGACTTTTTATCTGGCTCTACAACCTTTCTGAAATTTATATATCAATGTAATAATAAAGACATTAATTATTTGCACGCAACTATTATCTTTGTAAAAACGAGTTTGAACCTAGAATTTACAGAAAATCCACATTTAGTAACACCTATTTACACTTCAATAATTGCCACCCTTTTTCATGTAAAAAAAAAAATTATTAAAGGTCAAAATATCCAGTTAGCAAGAATGACTTCTATGAGGCAGATGTTGCAATATGAGTGCAGAAACTTTGTGAAATGTTTTTAGTCAGGGGGTACCACAAGACCATGGAGAATAGCATCAATTTCAAAGTCATTAGTGAACGGGGTCTAAGATACAAACCCCTATCAGTGATTGTTCTGAATGGCATGGAGAATGTTGTACCAAAAAATATTGGCTTTCATAGAGCCTTGGTCTTGAAATATTCTGATAAGACAAAACACATTAAAGAAATAGTGAGGATAAATTGGAATATACTCTGTACAAATGTTGCTTAACTTTCCACTGTAGGTACTGAACCATAATTTATATACAAACCTAGCAAAATATAAAGGGGTTGCTTGAGAAAAAACAAGACAGGAATCAACAAACAATTTAATGATATTAAGAGTATAACTAAATGTAGTAGATGTGGTTACTACAATGACATTTTAGTAGGAGACAAAACATTTCTGGGAGCAAATAGTAAGGTATTGGTCATGTTAAAAAATGAAACTTGTTCATCCCAAAGAGTAGTATACATAGCTAAGTGCTCATCTTGTACAGCATTTTATATAGCTAAGACAGAGAGAAAGCTTGGTAAAAGAATCTACTACCACAAAAATGATATTAAACATCAAAATGTTAACAACGCTTTATATAAGCATTCCTTAAAATGTACAACCTTCACTGGTTTTAAATTTGCCATTTTACACATGGTAAAAGTGAGTTTTAGGGGAGGTAGTTGGGAAACTAAACTTGAATATAGGGAATTGTAATGGCAACTGAGGCTAAATGCAACCCCCCCCCCCCCAAGATATTAATGATAGTATTTCCATTGTACCTGTCTTGAAGTTAAGGGCATCAAAATTGTAAATTTTTTTATGTCTGTTCACAGTGTGTGTGTATACACATTTTTTAATACTAATGGTTCTAGTGAATGTTTTACTTATTATATTTTATAATATTTTTTCAAGGGGATTTATTTATGAATAGTTTTAATATGCATTTAAGTATTACTTAATAAATTGAGTATGTCAAAAAATAAATTGTGTACAAAGAAGTTAAGTGCTGTTGTTTTAGCAACTGCAACACAAGTTAATTTACATAATTAGATTCATTGTTTTCATTTATTAGTGTTAGAGTAAGTATACAAGATCAGATCACTGATTTTGGTTCATTATGTCCTAATAAAGTCTTGGTAGTTTGGACAAAAACACTACATTGTTACTTTAGCATTAAACTATACCAGTTTTAATTTTTTTACGGTTCTTATCAAAATGTGTGGTTTATTTCTTACACTCAAACTCTGTGCGGTCGTTTTGGCATAGTTGGACTTTTTTGGCTTATAGTTTAGCATCCAGTATGAGGAATTTACATTACAAAATTGACTGAAGTAGAAATAACCTTATGTGTTATGGAGAAGCTTTACACACACACACACACACACACACATATATATATATATATATATATATATATATATATATATATATATATAAAACTCAAATTTTAAGATGTGTGATGTACAGTTACAGAGATATAGAGAGTAAGAACATTATTAGACAGTGAGAGAATATGGTTTGTTTATGTAATTTTGCCAGTGGCATAACACTAGCATTTAGCAAGTTTCAGAAGGTGAGTTTTTAGCTGTGTTTGAAACATTAGGTGTGATGCCATTTCTTTGAGTTAGGAGGGAACATATCTCCAGAGTTTAGGGCCAAGAAAATAGAATCCATGCTCTGTGCAGCCAAGCTTGGTTTGGTGGGCTAGTAGTAAGGGGGGTTATAGCAAGAAAGTTGAATGGTCATGATTCCTGAAGTTATCGGATGAAGAGTGTCTTATTACTTCATTTATTAAGGGGGGTGGATTGTTTGCATAGAAGTTTGAAAAGTTAAGTGCCTAATCAGTTCTTTGCTTCACTGGGAGACATTTTACAGTGGTGATTATGCTTTTTAATTTTTAATTTTTCCAAGTCTTTTGGGTTTCTAATACCATGATGGGAATTGACCCCATTCCTCTAGGTGAGAGAATTATTAAAGTTCTTGAAATTAGTATTGTTTTGATCTTTAATGTAAGCCAAACGTGCTCTTCACAATACCCGCAATGTGCCCAGAATGGACTTCTCCTGCAATTCATATAGAGTGATATGTAATCGGTAGCATATCTAAATACAACTGTAAAGTCTTCTTTATGAGACCCATTGCATATTTAAATATGGCTGTAAATTCTTTACGAGACTCATTGCTCCAGTTACTGCTAGAACTGTCTGGATATCCTTCCACATTACTCTCATTTCTGCCACAAATCCTGGTATTTTATGACTGTGTCTCTCTGTATGCAAAACACTGTAATCACTAGGTTTAGCAATTTCAGTGATCAATGCTACTTTAATATTTTTCTCATGGACTACTATGCCTGGTTTCTCGGATCCATTTTTTGAACTGTTGGTAACATGTGATCCCATGTAATATAAACTTCATCATTTTATGTAATTTTTTGTGGCTCATGTTGCTAATGATTCTCAGCTACTTCAGTATTACAATGTTTCCACAATGCCCGATGCAACAGTCTTGCACATTTCTATGCCAATAGTGTATCACATCCAACAACAAGATTGGCATTGTTTCCAATTTTGTTTTACAAAACCTGCATTTGTCTGCTTCTCCAACATGTCCAATGGACTTTGTAAAACAATGTGTACATAGTCCACTACCCTGGGCCACAAGTATTAACTTTTCATCTTTTAGTTTAAAAGTTCCTTCTCCTTAACCATTCCTCCACTAGATCCTGATTGACATGAGGATGTTCCAGAGTTTTTTATACTTGCAACTATAGTTATGCATTTTCCACATTTCTTGCCTTCTCATTTGACCCTTCACCTTTACTCTTTTGTTTTTTAGCATATTCATTTGCTGCCTAGTTTTTTTCTACTTCTGGATTGATTTCCATTCCCGCTTGACACAGATAAGCTTCTACTAAACTAAGTAGGGAAGTATTATAGGTTCATAGGTAGGTACTAGGCTATTGGCCCTAGGGCCTATATAAGCCTAGCCAAATGGTACCCTGGCTTTTGCCACCCAAGAAAAATATTTTCCTGTGCCCCTGTCAAGCAGAGCTACAGAAGTGATCCCCAGGGTGAATTTCCCATCTCCCATCTAATCATCAAGATTTTTCTTGAAGAGTGCTAATAAGGAGCTTTGTTTGATATAGATAGGTAGCTTGTTCCAGAGTATGGGAAGTCTCTGGGACAGGAATTTATCCCTCCAGCATGTTCTGTTTATTGTAGTGACAAGGTTTAGGTCCCTAGAGCATGTAGCTCGGAGGGATTGGGATTTCTTTAAGTGTAGCATGTCCAACAGCTCTGGGTTTGACATAGCTTTGTATGTTAGGCAGAGATCGCCTCTAAGTAGGTGATATGTGACAGAGTAAAGCTGGAGTTTTTTGAGACGGTTCATGAGGGCATCTGTTTGAGGCCAGTAATCCTCTTTGTGAGGTATTTCTCTGGCCTTTCCAGTTGTTGTAGATGTCTTGTGAGGTACGTACCAAAAGGGGCGTTGTACTCTATAATGGGTCTAATGAGTGATGAGTAGAGGGGAACAATGACCTCTTTTTTCCTGGATGCTTTATTTGTAATTTTAGCCTGTTTTCCACAACATGGCTACCAATGGGGCTTGATGTATCAACGTGATCTTGTTCTTCCTCAACCCTTTCTCTTTCTCATAATGCTTTGTATGACTTATGCCAGACATAAGGAAGTAACTGTAAATTCCCATGCCTTTGACATATAATGGGATTTGTGCTTGTCACTGTCATCTTCTATTCCTTCTGTAAAAGGACTGCTTCTTTTCCGGCTCTGTTCATTCAAGCAGTTTCTGCTACTTGCACCCAGAAAAAAATAATGAAATCATTTAAATAAATAGATCTTCCTACTACAGGCAGAGGGGAAAAGATTTATATTAGAAGTCCCTTCCTTTCCATTATGAGTTGTCAATTGCACTTGATTCTGCAAGGGTTTCTCAGTGCAGTGACAGTTTAACACCTCTGCAGAAGTGTGGGGAGGGGGCTGTCATTTCCTCTTGGACTACAAAAGAAACCCTGAACAAAGGCCTACAATTTAGCTACTTTTCTGGCTGTAGTTGGATAACTTCTAAGTATAGTACAAAACAAGCTCTGAGCCAAAAATAAATGAGGGTGATTAGAGACAGAAAAGCAGCAGTCTTTATACAGAAGGTTAAGAAAATGGCAATGACTCACAAAAATCCCATTATATGTCAATGGCATTGGAATTCACAGTTGCTTCCTTATGTCTGGTTTGAGTCATACATAGCATTATTGGAAAAAGAAAGAGTTGTAGAAGAACAAAATCATATTGATACATCAACCCCGTTAGTAGTCATGTTGTGGAAAACAGGCTAAAAATACAAATAAAGCACTTACAGTGATTTTGAGATGTTAAAATAGGTCAAGAAACAGATAGAGTGAAAAAAAAAGATTTTTTTTGAGTTATAGGGTGGAGTTTTCATTTAAGTAAACAGCTTAATGGGTTAAGGGCAAGACAAAAGAGCAGTGGTGACAGAGTTACCTGGAATATCTCAGTCTGAATTTTTATCCCTGGGATAATAATTTGTAATTGATCATGGCTTACCTTCACAACAAGTGATCCTTTGTTCCATAGGACTTTTTTTGTTATCGTTTTGTTCTATTGCCATGATTGAGTTTTCTTGTAAAGGACTATAAACTCTGTCAGCATCAATTCCAGTGTATAGTTTGTACATCGTCAGAAGGCAAGTTACTGGTCTATAGGTTTTAGGATATCTTATAGGTTCACTCTTAAGGAGAAGTATCATTTTTCCTACTGTTAACCAGGTTGGTGTCGGTTTGGAGTGTACATATAAATAGTTTTTATTTCGGGGCTAAATCTTCATGTAAAGATGTTAATACTTTTAGCCAGAAGTTAGGTAGTGCATCTGGGCCTGGAGTTTTCCAAATAGGAGCTTTTCTTAATTTTGTTTAATTTTCTCTGGCTGTTACTTCATCCCATTTCATATACATCCTGTGACATATTCTCTTCAGCTTCACTCTCAGTCATCCATTGCTCTTTCATATGGAAACTCACTGGCCTATCACTCCACAACACTGACTGCGTCAGAGTTGCCCCAGTTTCCTGTTCATTTCCTTCCTGTGCAACTCCAATTAACTTCTGTACAGGTTTCCTACTGAGGGATCTAAAGTATGTTCAGATGGCAAACTGATCAGATGGTTCCGCTACAATGGTTTCTCTTTAATTTGGGAACTCATCCTGTGATGTTATCAGAGTTAGATTTTTTACACTAAATCCTTCACTTCACTGGTAATCCATAACTTCAGTTTCTGTTTCTTTAACTTCTCCATCACTAATCTTATTTTCTTATTTCTCCTTTGTTTTCTTATTATTTGTATTGTAAATTTATCCATGTCTGGATGCCTTTGCCTGCATTTCTCTTCAAATATCTTTGGTGCTGCTTTTTTGTATTGATTAGTTTTACTTTCTCTTTTGCATAAATATTACACAATATTAAAACTCTCTCTTTCCCATGTCCATATTTCTTCTTCAGATGTCTACCACTCCTCCTGTTTCTCCTTACTCTTGCTGTGACATAACCTGTATTAGACTTTCTACACTAAATCCTTCACTTCCACGGTATTTCATAACTTCAGGTTCTATTTTTTTTTTAACTTCTACTTTATTAATTTTCTGTTCTACGTTTCCCTTTTGGTTTCTTATTTTTTTGTATTGTGAAATGTTCTGTAGCTGGGTGTCTTTGCCTGTATTTCTCTTTGCATATCTTTGGAGCTGCTTTTTATATTGATTAATTTGGCTTTCTCCTTTGCATAAATATTACACCATATCCAATGTCTCTTTCTTTTCCATGCTTAAGGTCCTTTTCAATACCTTTCAAAAATCTCTACATTTTGTTCTTTATATTTTCAGACTTCCTTGATAAGATGAGGAGAATGGCAAAGAGAGAGGTGACGAAGGCTAAGGTACATGGAGAGTTGCATGAAAGGATGGACACTAAAGAGGGAGAAAAGGACCTGGACCAATTGGCTAGACAGAGGGACTGAGCTGGGAAAGATGTGCAGCAGGTAAGGGTGATAAAGGATAGTAAGGGAAACGTACTCACAAGCGAGCAGATGGAAAGAGTACTTTGAGGGGCTGATGAATGAAGAGAATGCGAGAGAGAGTGAAGGTTGGATGATGTGCGGATAGTGAATCATGAAGTGCAATGGATTAGCAAGGAGGAAGTAAGGATAGGTATGAAGAGGATGAAGAATGGAAAGGCTGTTGGTCCAGATGACATACCAGTGGAAGCATGGAGGTGCTTAGGAGAAATGGAAGTGGAGTTTTTAAACAAATTGTTTCATGAAATCTTGGAAAGTCAGAGGATGCCTGAGGAGTGGAGAAAAAGTGTTTTGGTACCTATTTTTAAAAATAAGGGAGATGTGCAGAGCTGTAGTAACTACAGGGGGATAAAACTAATCAGTCACAGCTTGAAGTTATGGGAAAGAGTTGTAGAAGCTAGGTTAAGAAGGGAGGTGATGATTAGTGATCAGCAGTATGGTTTCCTGCTGGGAAAAAGCACTACAGATGCAATGTTTGCTCTGAGACTGTTGATGGAGAAATATATAGAAGGTCAAAAGGAGTTGCATTGTGTCTTTGTGGACTTGGAGAAAGTGTATGATAGGGTACCTAGAGAGGAGTTGTGGTATTGTATGAGGAAGTCAGGAGTGACAGAGATGTATGTAAGAGTGGTGCAGGATATGTACGAGGTTAGTGTGACAGTGGTGAAGTCTGCAGTGGGAGTGACAGATGCGTTTAAGGTGGAGGTGGGATTACATCAAGGATCAGCTCTGAGCCCTTTCGTATTTGCAATGGTGATGGACAGGTTGACAGACGAGATCAGACAGGAGGCCACATGGACTATGATATTTGCAGATGACATTGTGATCTGTAGTGAGAGTAGGGAACAGGTTGAGGAGGCCCTGGAGAGTTGGAGATATGCTCTAAAGAGGAGAGGAATGAAGGTCAGCAGGACTAAGACAGAATGTGTGTGTGTGTGTGTGTGAATGAGAGGGAGGCTAGAACAATGGTGAGGATGCAGGGAGTAGAGTTGGTGAAGGTGGATGAGTTTAAGTACTTGGGATCAACAGTTCAGAGTAATGGTGAGTGTGGAAGAGAGGTGAAGAAGAGAGTACAGGTAGGGTGGAATGGGTGGAGAAGAGTGTCAGGAGTGATTTGTGACAGTTGGGTACCAGTAAGAGTGAAAGGGAAGGTCTACAAGAGGGTAGTGAGACCAGCTATGTTGTATGGGTTGGAGACGGTGGCACTGACAAAAAGGCAGGAGTCAGAGCTGGAAGTGGCAGAGTTAAAGATGTTAAGATTTGCACTGGGTGTGACAAGGATGGACAGGATTAGAAATCAGTATATTAGAGGGTCAGCTCAGGTTGGACAGTTTGGAGACAAAGTCAGAGAGGCAAGATTGAGTTGGCTTGAACATGTGCTGAGGAGGGATGCTGGGTATATTGGGAAAAGGATGCTAAGGATGGAGCTGCCAGGTAAGAGGAAAAGAGGAAGGCCTAAGATAAGGTTTATGGATGTGGTGAGAGAGGACATGCAGGTGGTTGGTGTGACACAGCAATATGCAGAGGACAGGAAGAAATGGAAACAGATAATCCGCTGTGGCGAACCCTAACAGGAACAGCTGAAAGAGAAGAAGAAGAGATTTTCAGACTTCCTGGGTCACTTCTTTTTTCAAACAGCCCAAGATTTCTTGATCTATATAATGTTTTTCTTGAATCTGTAGCATTAATGAACACAAGTTTGTATTTGAAGCTTTTGATGTTTTTTCTTGTACAAGTATTTTTCTTTCCTCTAACTTCTATCTTATTCTTTTTGTTTATCTTCTGTCCAGAAATTGTGTGCTTATTGCATAACAGTAACAATACATAATTTCTTTCTTATCCTCAATAGTCCACTCTATCATCTTTATAGCTCTATTTTTGGCCTGTCAGTTTTTGTAGACTATTTCTTCCTTCTACAATGGGGGAGTCTTCCTCCCCCTGTGTCTGGCCTAAGTCCATTGTAGGAATGTTTCCCTGTCTTGAGAATTCTACACTGTTATTTTTCCCTGTCCTGGTACCAGTGGACTTGTGCACCTAGCTGTCTTTTTAATTTTTTAACATACATCTGTCCATGATGCTATATAAAATACAGTCTGTGTGTGTCATCTTGGTGAGATTTTAAAAAACAGGGTCCACCTCGTGAAGGAACCCACCAAGACTTGAGGACAAAGTCAATTCTGGCAGTACTACTCACCTTTACCTACTGATTTTATCATCTCTCCGTTCAGACCCTGAAATATGATTATGCTTCGGGAAAGACTGATGAATTTGCAGATTCCATTGGTGATTCATTGTATGTGTGTGGCATTTGTCTTTGGAGTAGAATTATTTATTTATTATTTATTTACATTTGTTTACCAGGAAATCCCGACTGGACGCAGGTCCCAAGGTGGGCTGTTCTTTGGTTGAGAAGGTAGGATGCATTCACCAATAGCTGATCTGAATGTGCTGCATAATAATGGGGACTGTTTGTTGGTCAATAATAGCAGTGAGTTAGTTAACCTTTTTTATGGTCTTGCCAAGATGGAGAATGAAGGTGAGAGAGTAGTCACAGACCCAGATATCGGAAAGTTGTAGTGTTTACTAAGGCAGTATTGTTATAATCTAATTGTTGTAGTTAATAAAGCTTCAAGTTTCTAATTCAAGTTTCTAAGAGTCAGATAATTTGCTTCAGGATCCCTCATTGTACTGCTCTTCTCTGAGATCCATAAAATGACATCAGTTCATGCCAGAAGTAAACACCATACAGTGAATGAGTATGCATTCGGTATTAAACTCCCCTAACAATATGTGTTGATGTCTCTTCACTAATGAAATGGTACACCCCAGCAATGTAGCATTTAGTCGTGGGGACACTTATGCGATCCTCTTCCTCCAAAAATAAGTTCCATGATTTTGTTTTTTCAAGGCTAGTATCTAAGTATTGGGATTATAGTTTTCTAAAAACCAAGAAAAAAAAGGAAAACTACTCAAAATAACCACATCTCTATATACGCAAACTCTTGTGATTGTACAGCAGTGGAGATTAAGGGAAACTTCTTTGTGTTGACTGTTTCAAAATCTTGCTTCCCCCAGTGCTAATCATTTGTCACAGTAACAGACACGTGTGTGTGTATACATATGTATGTACATAGATATATATATATATATATATATATATATATATATATATATATATATATATATATATATGTGGCTTCATTCACGTTTTTTAAAGTTGATTAAGCTGGACAGTTACCTGCGCCTGAATTGATCAGCATTAAATTTCCTTTGGCAGAATTTCAGTCAGACTGACTAGATAAGTATATATTGTATATATAGTTGCTTTCTTTCTTCAGGAGCATGTTTTCTACTTATGGTTATTTTTGGATGGCGCAGTGGTAGGATTGTTGCCTCACAGCAAGAGGTTCTCTGGTTGGATTCTCAGCTGGAGTGCCTTCTGTGTGGAGTCTGCAAGTCCTCCTTGCATTCATATGGGTTTTCTCTGGGTACTCCGGTTTTCTCCCACGTTACAAAGACATGCGTCTGGAGCATTTCTCCTCGGGTCTCTGCTTGGCTTTGTTCCAAGTCGGACTTTGCCAGTAAACAAATGTTAAATAAATAAATACTGTTGGTATGGATGGTTTTCCAATCATATTTTTTTTGTGTATTTTCTTTATATACACATGTTCCCTCTCGGCTATTTCTATAGTTGATCATGTTAGTTAAATATCTCCTTTGTTATTGCTATTAGGATTTTTCATTTCTTAGGATCCTATTGTTTGAGGCTACTTCCTATAACTCTTTCTTAGTCTGATGAAGTTCCCCTCTTGGGTTGAAAACATTTTTTGTGATTATTTTTACTTCTTAAGATGTTTTGAATTAGATTTATTCCAGAATCTCATTTCAAGCTACCTTGAGAGTCCAGCACTTTTAATGTCTCTCTTGGCTTCCTATTTTCTGTTTTCCTTCCCCTTTTTTCTGTACTAGGGTCCAGTGGGTGTAGTTAATTGAGCTATGTTCAAGCTTTTAGTTTGCTCAGTCTTACTTATCTTCCTTTTAGCACATAGTACATCTCTCTCCCTTTTTTTCCCTATGCACTTGATCAAGCCATAAAGTTTCTTAGCAATAGATACACGATGGACCTAGAGGGCCATTAGAGTAACTTGAATGGTATACTTTTATCAGTTCTACTGGATTTATTTTATCTGTACTAAAATCTGTCAGCAGACAGAGCCACAAGAAACACTTAAATATACTGTAGATCTCAAAGGCTATGAAAGTGACGTTTCACAATATAATGTTACGATAATGTGATATAACAACATTTGCCATCTTCTAAACAACTGTTACATCTTTGACAAGTTTTATACAACTGCTCCTTAGAATTCATTACTTCCAGTACATTGAATGTTTTGCCTGATGAAGTCTGTTGTTCAGACAAAGACTGTCACAATTCAGTAGTTTCTGGTTTTCTATTTAACACCTTTAAATAAATCTAATGCATTTCCTGGACTTTGTACCTGACACTGCATGCTTTTTTTTCAGCTGTTTGAATTTTTGAATTCAAAATTATTTTTATTTGACACCAGGGAGATATATATATATATATATATATATATATATATATATATATATATATATATATATATATAGGGGGGGTTCCCTATCAGAATGATGAAAGCTCACAAGAGCAGATGTCAAATGACCAAACCAGGAACACTGAAAACCTGGATGGTCAAACAGCAAACCCCTTGACTGCGCAGCATCACACTACAGTGGAGATTGGGGTTTTGCTCCTTTACCCACTGTAGTGTGATCTCAGAATTTGTATATATAATTAGCAGGGGGGGGATGCAGGTGGGCTTCCCCCCTGCAAAACTGCAGATATTGTGGGTTTTTTCCTTTGGGTTTTCGATGTTGCAGGCTCAGTCTATTTGTTTGACATACACTTGATTGAACATACAGTTTTAAAGATTTGTTATGATGATTGCATTTTTTTGCCAAACCTACACTGTAAAAATCCTCTTCCTGTCCCACATCTCGGATGGCAAATGGGTTTTCACACTCATCTCCAGGAAATATCAACTGTCGAAACATTGGGTTTTCATGTTTGACATGTGGGAAGAAAAATGTTTTACATTTCAACAATATAGTTTGGTGTTATGATCTCTCACAGTACTGGCTTTCTGTCTTTTGATACTAAACCTGTGTGTGTGTGTGTGTGTGTGTGTGTGTGTGTGTGTGTGTGTGTGTGTGTGTGTGTGTGTGTATGTGTATGTGTGTGTATATGTATATATATATATATATATATATATATAGATATAGATATATATAGATATATATATATATAAATATATATATATATATATCCAGAGAGAGAGAGGAGTCTCCCTTCCTTTATCGAAATTACCCATACTCGAAATTCATGATCCCGACACAGCTTCTTCGAAAGATAATTTATTCAAAACTTCGGATAATCTATATTTTACTTAGAGTAAACAAACACTTCGCTACCATGGAGACCTTGGCCCTTTTCCCCAGTGTAGTTTGAACTCAGAGTTAATATATTTATTTCTGGGGGTGTGGGTTTAAAAATGTTCCATTGTATTATGTTATCCTGGTGGCCATGTGGTTGTTTACCCTATGTAAAATTTGATGGTCTGAGGTTTCGAATAAAGTATCTTTCGAAGTCGTCTCAGGATGCTAAGTTTCGAACAAGTGTAATTTCAATAAATGAAAGTAGATTCATGTTTATGTATATATATATATATATATATATATATATATATATATATATATATATATATATACATATATATATATATATATATATATATATATATATATATATATATATAGATCTACTTAAATTGATCAAATCCCATTTATGTCAACATGCATAATGCTGAAACAAATACATCGACATTATGCACAATTACACGCTATTATGTATGTGCCAAGAATGAATCTAAGTGCATGCAAAACTTTAAAAGAAAAAACACAAAGAAAGCATTGCTTTTTGCAGGGGGGACAAGCACCCTGCATCTCCCACCTCCTGCTAATTATATATTCTAACTCTGAGATCACACAACTCTGAGGAAAAGAGTATATTCCCCTACCTGGGGATTGTCGATCTTGCATGCCTGTCGACCATCTGCTTAGATGACCAAATTGTGTCAATTTATCAGATGTTGAGCAAAGGACCATTCGACAAAGTTACAGAGACTTTACGTGTGTGTGTGTGTGTGTGTGTGTGTGTGTGTGTGTGTGTGTGTGTGTGTGTGTGTGTGTGTCTATATATATATATATATATATATATATATATATATATATATATATATATATATATATATATATATATATATATATTTATATATATATTTATTTTACATTTGTTGACCGGGCTAGTCTAGCTGGAGAAATTTCCATTTTCAGTAGAGGCCCGGGGAGAAAAGCTCCACAGAGTAAGATACATTTAGAAAAAAAAAAAAAAAAACCTATCATACAAAATTGTAATAACAATAATCATTATAATGAAATATTAGAGTTAGTAATAGAGTTTGCAAGCAAAAAATAAAATAAAAGATAGTAAACTCTTCAATGTAAATAAAAAACTACTGCAAGAGTTAGTTACTATAACACTCAATACAGTCGAACTCACAATTAACCAGTTGAAAATACTAATTGGATTAAAATAGAGAAAGGAGTGAAGGTATGGAGAATAAAGTGAGAAGAGAGTAAGGGAAAAAGATAGGAATAGAAAGTGGAGAAAATAAAAGAGCAAGTAATGCAGAATAACAGGTAGAGAAGTAGTGGCAGGAGAAAAGAAAGCCAAATAGTACGAAGAGTAAAAAGGAGAAGAGAGATGGTTTTATTTAGGTAGTAATAGTGAAAAACTAATCAGGTTTATTATAGGAGCAAAGCCAGTGATTTTGGAAATGCACTTTAATATTTTGTTTGAAAAGAGGCAATGAAGTTATCTTTGTTATGCTAGTGGGCAGCAAATTCCATTTTGTCCCTATAGCATTGGTAAATAGAGAGTCACCAGCATTATTATTTGATTTTATTGAACTTGTCATAAGTTTGCTGGAAGAGCGGAGAGAGTTGAGATTTTTATAAGGGATTATGAGTTGTGAGACTATGGGGGTATTATTAGGTTGGTATAGTATTTTATGGGCAATACAGAGTTGATGGATTAAAAGATAGTTCTGAAACTCTGGCCAGCCTAGAAGTTTTAAGTTAAGACAGTGATGAGTTTTATAGGGATTACCAGTAGCAAAGCAGGCAATGTTATTATAGCAGGTTGCCAGTTTGTTAAGGCTGCTTTTTTTGAGGTTAGTGAAGATAGGCGCAGCATATAGAAGAGTTGAAATAAGATGAGAGTGAGCAATCCTTGTTCTCGTAGATGGTGTAAGAAATGGTCTAATTCGATATAAGGATCCTATCTTTCTGTTAACTAGTTTTATGGAGTTGTTAATGTGTAGGTCGAATGAGAGATTATTGTCAATTGTAATACCTAACAATTTAGTTGATGTGTCGGGTAAGATAACAGTGGCGCTGTTTGAAGAGATGGAGAAATGTAAGGGGGAGGTTCTAGATGTGGGAGTAAAAAGAAGAAGTTTGGTTTTTTTGGCATTTAGTAAGAGGAAACGACTAGAGAACCATGTTTCTACTGTACTGAACACTTTTTGGGTGAGAGAGATAAGTTCTGGGGTAGACGGAGCTGAGCAGATGAGTGTAGAGTCGTCCGCATATTGAATGCAGGTTGCTTGAGGGATTATTGTTTGAAGATCATTAATAAAGAGGGAGAAGAGAAGTGGGCCAAGGATAGAGCCTTGAGGAACGCCAGTGGAAACAGGCAAGAGAGAAGAGATGTGGTTATCCCAGAGAACAGCTTGTTTTCTGTTTGTGAGGTAAGATTTAAACCATTTAATGGCTGGGGCATCAAACGAGATGGATTCAAGAGTATTAAGTAATAAGGGGTGGTTTACCATATCGAATGCTTTGGAGAGGTCAATGAAGAGGGCAGAAGAGAGTAAGTTGTTGTTTCGGTTCTGGTTAATAGTATCTACAAAAGAAAGCAGGGCAGTGGTAGTACTGTGATGTGGTCTAAAGCCATGTTGGCAGTTTTCTATTATGTTATGCTTTGAGAGATATTGTACAAGTTGAAGGTGGATACACTTTTCCATAATCTTGGACAAAGGTGAGAGGAGAGCAATAGGCCTATAGTTGGAGTAGTCAGTTGAGTTTCCACCTTTGTGAAGTGGGATTATATGAGAGACCTTCCAAACTTCAGGGATGATTCCTTCTTTAATTGTCCTATTTATAAGAATAGATATAGGATATGCAATAACCTTAGCAGCCTTTTGAAGAAAAAGAGAAGGGAGCTTATCAGCAGAGGGGGTGCATGGTTTTAGTTTGAGAAGAAGTCTGTGAATGTACGATGTAGAGATAGGTTGTAGTGAAAAGTTAAAGGAGGAGTTTGTTAGGTTACTTAGTGGACAGAAGTTGTTGGCATTAAGTTGTTTAGCTAGTGCTTGAATAGTTTCTGTGAAGAAAGAGTTAAGAGCATCTGCAGTCTGTTGTGGGGTATCAGGGTCTGCATTTAGTGGGGAAGGTGTTTTGGAAGTTCCTAGGGAGAGGAGTTTATTGATTGAGGACCAGAATAGTTTAGAATTATTAAGATGAGTTTGTTGTAGTTCAATATAGAATTTCTTTTTGTCAGCTATAACTGCTTTTTTAGTTAGATTTCTATGCTGTCAGAAGAGTAGGAGATCTGTATTATTTCTGTGGGATCTCCAACTAGCCCAGACTTTATTCCTAGTGAGAATAAGCTTTTTGGTTTCATGGGAGAGCCAAGGGGCTGTATTGGATTTCATTCTAATAGTACGTTCTGGTGCATGTATGTCAAGAATGGATAAAAATATTTTGTTAAAATGTAGTACTGCATTTTCAAGAGGGAGTGTTTTTAAGGGGTTCCAGTTACATGCACTGAGTTCAGCTTGAAATAGGTCAGGATTAAAATGTTTGATGGTACGTATTTTTCTAGTAATGTGGGGATTTGGACAGTCAGTTTTTCTCTTGTTATAAAAGTTAAAGAGTGGTCACTAACATCGTCTGGCAAGGTTCCTACTTTGTAATCAGTTTTTAGTCTGTTTATAAGTATCCAGTCTAAAATGCTTTCTCTATTAGTATGTTTATTGAGCCTAGTAGTCAAGGTAATGGTTTGGGTGAAACCGTGAAGGTTAATATGAGATGAAGGATTTTCTGCATTAATGCTATTCCAGTCTATGTTCAGGTCTCCTAGTATGATGGTTTCCTGTGGATAAGTAGCTGATACGCAACTAAGATAATCTTCAAGTATTGGTATATTGTTACCAGGAGGCAGGTACATACAGATGATATATATGGATTTTTTGGAATTTAATTGGAGTTTGATAATGATGGCTTCTATCTTGCTATCTTGAGTTGGTAAGGCTGGAAGGGTAGTGATATTCAGATGTTTTTTAAAAAGAATAGCAACACCACCACCTTTTCTTTTGGGACATTCGAGTCTTACTATGTTATAGCCTTGGGGAATAATCTCAGTGTCTTTAGTGCTAGGTTTTAGCCAGGTCTCTGAGAGGCACAGAATATCAAATGAGTGTGTGTGAAGGAGGGCATGTAGGTATGGTACTTTGTTGTTTAAGCTTTGGGTATTAAGATGCCCAATTAAGAAGCTATTATATATATATATATAAAATCACGTACATATATACACATACACAGACATACATATTCATATACACACATATTCTTCATTTAATGACATGCACATTACATCGAGTTCTGAATGTCAAAACCTATGCAAATAAAAATAAATAAGGAATGACCAAAACTAAACTGATTGCTGAAGGAAAAAATGTGTTCCTTTCAAAACTGGTGAACTGAAAAAAAAAAACTAACAGTATGCACAAACGTAGTTTGCCTGAATAGTACTGTTAGGAAAGAGTTTTTGTTAATGTAATGTACAGAGATGGAGTTAGGGGTAGTGGTTGGGTGAGGTTAAGCACACATGAGTGAGGACGGACAAGGGGCATTGTCCTCCTCTACCACTTTAACAGTGTATGCTTACCCTAATCCTTTAGATGACCCTAACCCCAGCCCTACACATCACCTTAAAAAAAAACTTTCCTTAACAGTACCACTACACAAGACCAATAAATACATACATATACACATGCCACACACATATACTACCACACATACCATAGCTAACCCTAACTAGACAAAGCTTGGAAAGATTGGTCAAGCATAAACCTCCCTATAACCATCAACTCTATAGAGAATATGCAATCTAAGTAAAAACAATTTAACCTACATAAAAAAGCAATATTATAGTTATCTACAAGCTCAACACAAAAATGACCCCCAAAATTTCTGAACAGCAATACATAATCTGTTACATCCAAACTCAAAGAAAGACCCCAGCCCTTCTTAAAAAAGCTCTCCACTAGAACCTGCTACCTTATTCAAATACATACTTCATAGTAAGCATTACCCCCTAATAACTTTTCACTCCAACCACACACCTCCCACTCCACCTTCCACATATGAACCTAATTCACCATCTAAATCAAGTATAGATTCATAAAGTGTTACTAGGCTAAGAACTTGGGGGGGGGGGTGTCTTTCTAAGCCTAGCGAAGTTTTTCCAAAAAGTTGTGTCCAAATAGGACATTGAGGGCTAGGCATTTATAAGCGGGTCTATATTATAACATCGAAGTTTTAAAACTTTGAATGTTATAATATCGAACCCTTTAGAGTGAAAGCTGACAATAGCGAAGCCTTGGAACATCGAAATTTTACCCAGGGTAAGATTTCAGTGGTCCGTTCCGTGGCTTCACTATTTACAGCACTGTGGTGCGATGGTTATGGACCGGGTTTAGGTAAGTGAGCGAAAAGAGGTTCCTGATTGGGTTCAGGTAAGTGTGGTGCAATGGTTACGGACCGGGTTAAGGTAAGTGAGCGAACAGACTGGGGTAAGGTGAGTGTGCGGTAGTTAGGGACTTTAGGGTTAGGGCACGGATGAGGTGAGTGTGCGGTAGTGACAGACTTTAGGGTTAGGGGCAGGTTAAGTGAGTTAGGGTTAGGGCACGGGTGAGGTGAGTGTGCGATAGTGACAGACTGTAGGGTTAGGGGCAGGTTAAGTGAGTTAGGGTTAGGGTGTGGGTGAGGTGACTGTGTGAGAGTTACGGACCTTAGGGTTAGGGTGTGGGTGAGGTGACTGTGTGAGAGTTACGGACCTTAGGGTTAGGGTTTGGGTTAAGGTAAGTGGATAGATAGCAGTGTATGTACAGTTTAGTGTAGAGTTAGATGTAGGATTTTAGGTGTATGTTTGTTTTGGTGTGCTTGTGTTGTGTGTGTGTGTATGTTTCTTGGAACAGCGAATTTTTTCCCTGGGAAAAAAATCCCTGTTCTGAGTGTTTGATCTTATGATTGTTCGACTTAAATGGGTGGATATTATAATATTCAAAATTTTGAGTGTTTGATGTTATAATATAGATGCTTTATAAACTACCTCTGTCTATAAGTGACACGGGTGCTAGGACCAGTGTAAATTTCCTATTCCTCATCCATTGATCTAGGTTGCATTTAGGATCATAGGAATTTTGGCCCTTACAAGCCTAGCCAAGTTCGTCTCTTACAAGCCTAGCCAAGTTCAACCCTTATTTTCATGATCAGCACCTATTGCCTCTGTCCAAGAAGGACACAGGTGGAACCCCTGGAGTGAATTTATGGTCACCTATCCAATCATCCAGACTGCATTTGAAGAGGGTCAGTGAGGTGCTCTATCTGACATGAAGTGGGACTCTGTTCCTCCAGCAGGTTCTATTAATGTTACATACCAGGTTAAGGTCTTTAGAGTGAGTAACCCATGTATCATTTGACTTGCAGATATGCAGCATTTCCATTAAAGCAGGGTTAGAGATTGCCTTGTATGTGAGACAGAGATCACCTGTGAGTAGTCTGCATGAAATAGAATAAATTGACAGTGATTTCAGATGATCCATATAGGACAGATGCTGAAGATCTTGAATTTTCCTTGTGAGGAACCTTTGTGGTCTCTCCAATTGCTGTAGGTGCTTTGAAAGGTACATACCATAAGGGGCATTGTACTCAATTATTAGCCTGATGAGGGAAGAGTACAAGGAGGTTATAACTTAATTTTCTTTCTGCAGGCAATCCCCTTACTTATGAGATGAGCAATATAGAATGCCCTTCTTACCAATGTGGAGACATGGTGATCAAAGGTAAGGTTGCTGTCAACCTGTGTGCCCAGGTATCTCACCACTGAGTGCGTACTTAGTGTATTGCTATTGATGTGGTAGTTAGCAGGAACATTGCTCTTCCCAAAAGGGATGATAATGCATTTCTTTGCATTGAGTTTAAGGCCAGGACTTTGGCACCAATCATTTGTTTGTATAAGACCCTCTTGAAGGATGTTGACATCATTTGGAGATACTATGACCGCTCCCAATTTGCAGCCACCAGCAAACCTTGTCAGCTACAGACCTTTAGTTTTTGCTTGTACTTTGGACAAAAATATTCCAAACAGTAGAGGTCTCAGGACTGATCTCTGTGGAACACCACTGGTTGCAGGTCTGCTGTTGGAGGTGGATTCCCCTATTTTGATTTTATATGGGTTCTATCAGTGAGCCAGTTAGTGACCCATCTAACAATGTAAGGGTCGATACAATGCTGGGTGAGTTTGTCAATGATGTCTGAGTAGGGGATAGTGTCAAAAGCCTTGGCTAAGTCTAAGTAGGCTGTATGCACAGATTTCCCCTCATTCAGGACCTTGGTGACTGTCTTGAAGTCCACCAGGTTTAACAGGCATGATCTCCCTTTGCCAAATCCAAACTGAGTAGGGTCAGGTGTTTGGAGATTACCTATATCTTTGTTGATAAGGTCCATGATGATTCGCTCCATAGCCTTGCAGATAAGTCTAGGTAGGCCAATAGGTCTATAGTTGCCAGGGTCAGTGGAAGCACCACCTTTGTGCAAGAGAATAACAGTGGCCATTTTCCATTCAACTGGGATGAAGCTGATGCTTAAACTGTGATTGAAAAGAGTACCCAATGGTGTTGCTAATTCTTGTTGGAGACCATGTTGGACACAGCTGAGGATGTTATCAGATCCCACAGATGCTGTGTTTTTGGCATTAGACAGGGCATTTATGACCTGCTCTTTAGAGCTACAAGGTAGGGGGCTGAATACAAATTATAATTAGAACTGCAATGCAAGGAGAAGTGGTTTGAGTTCAGTGCTGCATGTTTTTTTATACTTGATTTTGACTGGCATTCCAGTAATGTATTTAAAAAGTAATTTATTTTTTCATGGCTCACAACCTTTTGTTTCCATCTAGATATTAAGTAAGTTGTCATGTAGCCAATGCATTGAAATATTTTTTTTCTTCTACACTTCATTCTATCTTCATTGGACTCTCATAATGATGGTTTGGCACCCAGAGCAACATATTTAATTAAAGTCCCAATGTTTGTAGTTTTGAGCATAGCTCCACCCCTTTCTAGTTGGCCTCAACCTTCCCATTGGTCCCACCAATTAAACTGTCTTCGGACACCACTGTACTTACCTATGAATCTATGATGGTTTCTCTTCTTAACCAAGAAAATATCTTCAATAAAATGACCAGAAGAATTACCTACCTTAGGCTTTCTAAAGAATTGTAGGACAACTCTGAAACTAAGGGATCATCTGTGATATATATATATATATATATATATATATGTATATATATATATATATATATATATATATATATATGACTGGTATAGGGAGGAAGCTAGCCGATATGATGGACAGAAGGAAGGTTGGTATATTGTGTGTGCAAGAGACCAGATGGAAGGGGAGTAAGGCTAGGTGTATCGGAGGTGGGTTCAAATTGTTTATCATGGTGTGGATGGGAGGAGAAATGGCGTAGGCATTATCCTGAAGGAACAGTATGCTAAGAGTGTTTTGGAGGTGAAAAGAGTGTCGGATAGAGTGATGTTTATGAAGCTGGAAATTGATGGTGTAATGATGAATGTTGTTAGTGCATATGCTCCACAAGTTGGGTGTGCGATGGATGAGAAAGAAAAATTTTGGAGTGAGTTGGATGAAGTGGTGATGACTGTACCCCAGGGTTAGAGAGTGGTGATTCGAGCAGATTTCAATGGGCATGTTGGTGAAGGGAACAGTGGGGATGAGGAAGTGATGGGTAGGTATGGTGTTAAACAAAGGAATGCAGAAGGTCAGATGGTAGTGGATTTTGAGAAAAGGATGGACATGGCTCTGGTGAATACGTATTTTAACAAGAGGGAGGAGCATAGGGTGACATACAAGAGTGGAGGAAGATGCACACAGGTGGATTATATCTTATGTAGGAAGGCCAGTTTGAAGGAGATTGGAGACTGTAAAGTGGTGACCAGAGAAAGTGTCGTTAGGCAGCATAGGATGGTGGTTTGTAGGATGATGTTGGTTATCAAGAAGAGGAGGATGAGTGTGAGGGCAGCACCAAGGATCAAGTGGTGGAAATTGAAAAAGGGTAATTGTGAGGTGGAGTTCAGGGATGAGTTAAGGCAGGCACTGGGTGGCAGTGAAGAGTTATCAAATAGCTGGGTAACTACAGCAGAGCTAGTAAGGGAGATGGCTAGAAAGGTGCTTGGTATGACATCTGGACAGAGGAAGGACAAGGAGACATGGTGGTGGAATGAGGAAGTACAGGAGAGTATACAGAGAAAGAGGTTGATAAAGAAGAAGAAGTGGGATTGTCAGAGAGATGAAGAAATTACAAGAGTATAAGAAAATGAGGTGCATGGCAAAGTGATAGGTGGTGAAGGCTAAGGATAAGACATATGAAGAGTTGTATGAAAGGATGGACACTAAGGAGGGAGAAAAGGACCTGTACCGATTGGCTAGACAGAAGGTCCGAGCTAGGAAAGATGTGCAGCAGGTAAAGGTGATAAAGGATAATGAGGGAAACATACTCACAAGTGAGGAGAGAGTGTGTTGAGCAGATGGAAAGAGTACTTTGAGAGGTTGATGAATGAAGAGAATGAGAGGGAGAGAAGGTTGGATGATGTGGGGATAGTGAATCATGAAGTGTAATGGACTAGCAAGGAGGAAGTAAGGGTAGCTATGAAGAGGATGAAGAATGAAAAGGCTGTTGGTCCAGATGACATACCCGTGGAAGCATGGAGGTTTTTAAATGAAATGACAGTGGAGTTTTTAACCAGATTGTTTAATGAAATCTTGGAAAGTGAGAGGATGTCTGAGGAATGGAGAAAAAGTGTTTTGGTATCGATTTTTAAGAATAAAGGTGATGTGCAGAGCTGTAGTAACTACAGAGGGGTTAAATTGATCAGTCACAGCATGAAGTTATGGGAAAGAGTAGTGGAAGCTAGGTTTAGAAGGGACATGATGATTAGTGATCAGCAGTATGGTTTCATGCCAGGAAAGAGCACTACAGATGCGATGCTTGCTCTGAGAGTGTTGATGGAGAAGTACAGAGAAGGTCAAAAGGAGATGCATTGTGTTTTTGCAGACTTAGAGAAAGCATATGACAGGGTGCCTAGAGAGGAATTGTGGTATTGTATGAGGAAGTCGAGAGTATCAAAGAAGTATGTAAGAGTGGTACAGGATATGTACGAGGGTAGTGTAACAGTGGTGAGGTCTGCGGTGGGAGTGACAGATGCGTTTAAGGTGGAGGTGGGATTACATCAAGGATCAGCTCTAAGCCCTTTCTTATTTGCAATGGTGATGGACAGGTTGACAGACGAGATCAGACAGGAGTCACCGTGGACTATGATGTTTGCAGATGACATTGTGATCTGTAGTGAGAGTAGGGAACAGGTGGAGGAGACCCTGGAGAGATGGAGATATGCTCTAGAGAGAAGAGGAATGAAGGTCAGCAGGACTAAGACAGAATATATGTGACTGAATGAGAGGGAGGATAGAGGAATGGTGAGGATGCAAGGAGTAGAGGTGGTATAGGTGAATGAGTTTAAATACTTGGGATCAATAGTTTAGTGTAATGGTGAGTGTGGAAGAGAGGTGAAGAAGAAAGTACAGGCAGGATGGAGTGGGTGGAGAAGAGTGTCAGGAGTGATTTGTGACAGACGAGTACAAGTAAGTGTGAAAGAGAAGGTCTACAAGAGGGTAGTGAGACCAGCTATGTTATATGGGTTGGAGACAGTGGCATTGACAAAAAGACAGGAGTTAGAGCTTAATGTGGCAGAGTTAAAGATGTTAAGATCTGCACTGGGTGTGATGAGAGTGGACAGGATCAGGAATAAGTATATTAGAGGGTCAGCCCAGGATGGAAGGTTTGGAGACAAAGCCAGAGAGGCATGATTACGTTGGTTTGGACATGTGCTGAGGAGGGATGCTGAGTATATTGGGAAAAAAATGTTAAGGATGAAGCTACCAGGTAACAGGAAAAGAGGAAGGCCTAAGATAAGGTTTATGGATGTGGTGAGAGAGGACATGCAGGTGGTTAGTGTGACAGAGCAAGATGCAGAGGACAGGAAGAAATGGAAACAGATGATCCACTGTGGCGACCCCTAACGGGAAAAGCCGAAAAAAGATGATTTTATATATATATATATATATATATATATATATATATATATATAAAAATTCAAAATGTTTGCAACACAT